>NC_041383.1:818853482-818860962 GCF_002162155.2 Triticum dicoccoides | reverse complement strand
AAAAGAACATCGTGCCTACAACAATATGTAGCTAATTTGTACTAAATAATACAGTGTTGATCAAACATTGTTAAGGGTACAAAAGCATGCACGACTAAAAGCTACTTTTGGAAAAGGCATGACCAGAAAAGTTTCGGATAACAAGAAAGATTGAAGAAACATTGGACTCTTCAACGCCGTATCAACATTGAGGCCTCAAACTTCCTTCTATAAACTTGCAGTGGAGCTTGAACAGGAGTTCCTTGAGGTAAAAGAGAAGTGAAAAGAAATATTTTTTAGAGGTTAATAGCTGCACCAATAATAACTTGGAAAAGGAAAATTAATCAAACTTCAATAGCAAGACTATTAATCTATACGTGGACTGCAGTTGCCAATGTAAACAAACCTCTTCAAAAAGTGAAAGCCGCTCTTTCTAAGACACATGAAAACTCAAGAATCCAAATGAAACCAATGTGTTACATGTGTAGCTATATGAGCAGATGGGTATTTCGCTACAGGAGCAGTGTTCTTGAAAAGCCAATGGGCAGTACCTTGTTATATGAACTAAAAATAATACGTTGAGTTGCGGATGTTTGAAATCAAGGCTCGCAACTCGATCCAACTCGCAATGAGAAGAAGCATTTGTAAAATCGTATTGTGCTAAATGCAGGCAATTGTCTGATGTGTTTTCCTTTTCTTAAACGGATTACTAAACAGAGATACAAATAATGCAGGTAGGATTTCTATGCTTACCCTGACGCAGAACTCCTAAGGGTTGAAACGGAGCAGCAACCTGATCACGTCGTTGGATAGGTCGTCGACGGCCTGCGACTACTGGGCGTCGGGGCCGGCCAGCGGCCAACGCCTCGTCGTGCGGCGGGTAAGGAACGGATCCATCAGCCGCTCCGCTGCACTACTGAAACCCCAAATGTGAACGAAGGAGTGTTGGAGCACAGCCTACCGGGAGAAGATATGTGGAGCGATGGTATGGAGATAAGGTTACCGAGCCCGTCGTTCGTTGCGGCTGCCGCCGCGCCGTCCTGCTCTTTGCCCTCCCCGCGTCGAGCACATCCTGGACTGGGTGAAGAATAAAGGAGATGGCAAGTGGCTCCAATCTAGATCGAGGTCGTTGTATGCGGGGAAGGTCGCCCGAGGTCGCCGTAGACGGTGAAAGTCGATTGGATGACGATGACTCCGTTGAGAGGGCAAGTGGGTCCGAACCATGGGCCTCTGGATGGAGGGTGGAGGCGGGCAGGGGTTGGAGGCCAGAAAGCTCAAGCCCGTGGGTGACAGGAGAGAAGGAGACTTCAAACTCTGGCCTTGCCGAGTCGAGCGGCAAAGGAACAGGCCATCGGCGGCGATTCCTCTCGGGGACAGGGGATCGGGAGCGAGGGATTCGGGGAGTGGGCGTGGGACATGCGTACGTGGGTTTTCTTTTTTCTATCGTGCGGGATCAGTTTCGATTTTTTTCCGCTTGTGCGGGCATGCTGCGGGTGTGGCCCATCGCCAGATGATTGTCGTAGGAAGGGGGTGGGGATCGAAGGAGGTCGAACCATCACGACGTTCGATCCTTCTTTAATAGTAGAGATTCATGAATGTTACTCCTGCCATTCCATTATATTAACATGACCAACAAATCAAGGGGTCGGAAGCAAATCTACATGGAAGGTGGTGATCGACATGCTACCTGAATCCGGGAGGAACTACTCGGCAGCTGGAGATCAAAGCGCTGCTCCGTACGTTGAAGGATTTTAATGTTACCTGCCTTAAACATTCTGTGAATTATGCCGCTCATAAATTTTCAAAGATTGGTGTAGGGGAAGCTGAAGGTTTGAGGCGGCACTTGCTGCGGAGGAGTCGTGGAGCAGCGGCGTTGACAACAAGCTGTCCAGGAAGTTCCAGTCGATGCCGGCCGCTGCCAATTCCGGCTGGACTACGTCGTATCCAGCTTCGCTGCAACCAGCAAAGGCGGTCATTGGCGGCGGGCTCTCGATGAGCTGTGGGATGTTGTTGAAGATGCCCTTCTTGCACTCCAGCGTGTCCTCGGAGGAGTACTGGAAACCCTGGCCGTGGAAGCCGAGGCCACCAACTCCGACAGTGGAAGCGGCGCTCTGTAGGTAGCGGAGGTCGCCGCCTTGGCCGTGCCGCCAGGGCCGCACGTCGTAGTGGCCCCCGAGGCCCGGAGCGGCGGCATATGCTGGGATCATGTAGGACGGCCTCTGGTTCGGGGTTGACTTCTGGAACGCCCGGCACACCACCCAACCTTCCTCCTGCATAATTATCACCATCATTATCAACGCCAAATTCTCAGCAAAAAGGAGGACGAAGAAGAACAGAACAATTGCGTACCTGGGTGGGGGCGTGCTCGATGATCTGCAGGCGGTACTCGTGGATGATCCAGTCGGTCTTGCGGCCGTTGGGAGCACGGCCTCTGTAGAAGACGAGCGTCTTCCTCATGCCGATGACGCCCCGGCTCCACGACGACGTAACAAGCTTGTCCCTCCCGGTGGCTTTCCGGAACCCGGCCATCGTGGCGCGGTTGGTCCGTGTTCCGCTGGGGTACTTGCGGTCCTTGAAGCTGAAGAAGTACCACTCCGACGATGACTGGTCCTCCTGACCCGGCCGTGCTCCAGCTCCACCCCTGCCGCCGCTGCACCACTCTGCACCATGGACAATTGCAGCAACACCATTGTTCTTGTTAATTAATAACTTGAATAGAATAAAAGACCGTGTATGTACATGATAAACTGCCTAAATTCAGATGAATTTGTTTGTACCTGGCAGGTCCCATGGCTCAATCCGGTAGAGATCGACCTCCTGGATGATGTCGTGGTCGATCTTCTGGGCGGCCACCTTCCTGGCTAGATAGTACCCCACCAGCTCCTCCTCGGTCGGGTGGAACCTGAACCCGGGGGGTACACAAGACTCCTTCTGATGGTGCTGGTCCATTGCTAGCATCTACCTGCCCTGCCCGGTAGCTCTCTTCTGAACTGAAATCAAGAACGCAATCTTTTCAACTTACTACCACTAATACATGCATGTGTGGACCAAACAAGAAGCCAAAGATCTAGAGAAGTATAATGACTGCTAGGTGCACTCGTGCAACACTGAAATGAGAGGTGAGCACACAGACACTTAACAGCAAGCAGAGCAGCACACATATGCGCGCTCATATAAACTGCTATTTATATTGAATAATCATGCAACACGTGCAATAGTACTCCCTCCGTTCCTAAATATAAATCTTTTTAGAGATTCTACTATTAACTACATACGGATGTATATAGACATGTTTTAGAGTGTAGATTCACTCATTTTGCTCTGTATGTAGTCCGTAGTGAAATCTCTAAAAAGAATTATATTTAGGAACGGAGGGAGTACTATGATGAGTAGTACCAGCAGGAATATGGTGCATGAATTAATTGGTCACTTTTTCATGAGAGTATTAGTAGCTAGCTGGTGGTACCACACTTCTCTAAAAATATCCAGGCACATCGATCAGTTATGACTTATGACTCATGACTAGCTAGCTTGTATATACAAAACTCGCTGGCCGTCGACCAAAAAAATTAATTAACTAACAGTACATATAGACAAATAGAACCTTATCATGTTCATAGGGGTGGGGGCTCACCAAATTAGCCGTTCGAGGAGAAGATGTAAGGTGGCTGCCTGCTTGGGTTCTTGGAGGAGTGCTGTTGTTTCTATGATGCTGTAGAGAGTGAGATGAGGTGTTCGAGCAATTGCCATTGCAGTAGTACCAAGTAAAAATGAAGTTGGTAGCTTTGTAAGCTTGATTGGGGCCCTATTTATATAACCCCGAAAGCACCCGACTGGAAGCACGCACATCCCTGGTCACATCCACCAGCCGATTTTTTGCAGTGACAATGACATGTTAGAGAGAGGGCAGGCGGGGGCCGGGCTAATCGATCTCTTCTGCAAGTGAAGGGTGGGGTGGCTAGAGAAGGCAGGGGGGTGGTGGTGCTAGTCGATTTGGTCGGCTAAGAAGAAGAAGGAGGACTAATTAGTAGCGACCACCAGCACTCACAAATCCATGGAGTAGCATATTTAGGCCCTGTTTGGAATCACTCCACCCCACTCCACTCCGCGGAGCTGTGGAGCTGGGCTTGAGCCGCTCTGCGAAAACGAGCTATAGCGTGCTCCACTCCGGGAGCGGAGTCGAGGGAGTGGAGTGAAACCGAACAGGCACTTAGGTTGTATATCTATATCAGTCTCTGTCAACTCATCAGGTAGCTAGCTAGATTTGCCGCCGCCGTTATATTGGTGTGCAAGACTGACTTACAATCTTCCCTGCTGCTTGCAACACACGTTTGCCTAGGCCTAGTTCAAGTTCACGATGGTCCGGGTGCAGATACAATGAGGAAATGGGGATATACTACACAAATTGATTCCTTGTGGTAATTTGGAGGCACTTGCTGGTGGGCCTGCCACCGGCGAGCGAATCATCCTCGGGCAGTGCACGGCCAATCACTGCACCTCCATTCCTGTATCTGCACAGGTGTGCGAATCATCCTCGGGCAGTGCCCTGCCAATCATTGCATCTCCATACTCCTGCTCTACTCGTATGAAGCACTAGGTAGTGTATTGTACAGTAATATGCACCGTATAAACATACATAGTGGCCAGAGATCGATCGAGTCGTCGCTATCTGGCTTGGTAAATGCTGACTGGTATGCCTTGTACTCAATCTAGCAGATAGGATTTTCACTTGGCAAGATTGAGCACATCATGGGAGCATGCCCGCCCATGGCCGCCCATTACGGTCCATTGACAGGGACACGGCGCTGCACTCATGCTTCAAATCTTATGCATGGATTATACATGAGTGTATGTATCATCTGTTGCAAATTACGTACTCCAGTGAATTCAAAAAGTTCCAGCCTTTCAGATTGAATGATTAATTAATCTGCGCCACCATCCTTTCATAGTTTAATACTTAATTGGGGCTAATAGAAAAGCATAAGGGTGCACCCAACAGTGGCAGACAAGGGTGCAACGTACGTTACCACTGCAAGCTATAGCTACATACTTGTAGCTCTGTATTTTTCCACTCTATTGCTTACATCCTACATTGCGGCCAGATTGGGCAGGTAGAATACACATATCATGCGATTCCGTTGCAGATTAAGTACTCAATTATGTATAGTTAACTCTGGTTATAGTACACTAATTAGCACAGGAGACATGCAACCGGCGGCTGCCTGCAAGTTGCAACTGCATTTTTTCTGGTACTACGCAACGTACAAGCTGATGGATGCAACTTGTGTTACGTACGTACACAAAGCTGAAAAGTTTATTGCACCGTAATTAATTACGATGCTAATTAATCAGTGATCAAGTACTACCTAGTAGCTAAGGTTGATATAAGTTGATGTTCATCAATGATAGATTGTTCCCAGATTATAGTGATTGCTACCGCTATGGTAAGATATATCCGAGGTATTAGTCTGATATTTAAGATGTTGATGTTTATAGAAACTTAGTCAAATCTTATGAAGTTTGACTTTAAAAGTACTACATTCGTTTCTAAATATAAAATGTTTTGTTAGTTCAAATTAAATTGCTAATTAAAACTTCTAGGAACAGATGATTAGTAGCATAGCAAGCCTATGAGAGAAGGTAGAGGAAGATAGACGATAACCAATAGTATAATGTAGGATTACTTCAACTGGGTCCGGGTGATAAATGGTCCAGTGATCTTGTGTACCGGTTCGTGTGACATGACCCTAAAATACGTACGTACATGTTGAAGAGGCAGAAAAAGACCGATAAATGCTTCTACCCAAGTGTTGAACGTCCAGCCCAGACGTGACATTTGCAGCCTACCGCCGGATGGATGGAGGTATGGGAGGCGGACACGTACGTGGCTTCTGTTTCTGAATCGACCGGCAGTTGGGCAGCGCAGATAGGGGTGGTGCTCCGAGTGATAAATCGATTGAATGGTGCAGTGATCTTGTGTATCATCACGACAGTTGCAGGTGGATCTCGACTGGCGACTATATCTGTGGAGCTATACATGTCTGACTGAATCCATCCATCGTCAACCACAAGGATCGATGTCTGAATTTATTTTCCATTTTGTGTTGTGCTACTTGCTCAACAGATAAGCTTATGGTGACTGAAAAATCAACACGCAGAACATAGAAGGTCGTTTTTTAGTTTTGATGAATTGAAGATGTTGAGTAACGTGATTGTATTGGAAACATAGGATAGACTAGGATATTGTTTTGTACTCAAAGTAGATCATGTACTCATATATATATGCCCACGAGGCTCAGACAATACAACAACAATTCCACCAAATCCCTCTCTTCCTGCTAACATGGTATCAGCCTAATCGATCCTCAACCCTAGCCACCGCCGCTTCCGCACCCGCATCCGTCGCCATTGATGAAAAAGGCTAGATATTTAGTGACTAGAAGCGAATGCATCTGTCGCCATTGGATGGAACACGCTAATATTAGCGCACGATGAATAGCCACGTCATCACCAAGAGTAGTTCGATCCATAGACCGGACGAGCGAACACCGCAACCCACCACTTCCGCTCTCCCTCAACCACGAAGTGGTTGCAGGTCTCATTTCACTCGCTCACTTTCTTTCTACCAGAGATCCCCAAATCAGCTGGATCCCGACAACTCTCTGGCAAAATGTGGTGGCCAGCACATGGATCCCGACCAGATCCCTGGTCGGTCCATGAGCATTGTACAATGGGAGCTTCCAATGGTTGCGGCGGCGGCTCTAGGGGTGCCCTGGTTCCTGCGGAGCCGAGACAGCGAGCCGATGGCCTAGCCCATGGCTGGGTGGAACAACTCCTCCATGGGCAGTGAATTCAAGGGATCATATGGCAGCCTGCCCCTTTGCACCACCTCCTTGTTCCTCCTCCTCTACCAGTCACCTCCTCACCAAAGGGAGCCACCGGTCACTACTAGGAAAAACCTTATACACAGTATCTTAGCAGTAGCGCTGGACAAAATCATGCGCTACTGGTACTTAGTAGCAACGCGTATAAATAAACAGCGCTACTGCTATAACTTTAGCAGTAGCGCGTACTAGCAAAAAGTGCTGCTGCTATGTTTGATATGGGCGCACATGGCTAGCCCAACTTAGCAGTAGCGCGTATCCTCGCCCAGCGCTACTACTATTCTCCTTAGCTGTAGCGCTTTTCTCGAACCCGCGCTACTACTAACCCTACCTTATCCTCCCCACGCGGCTGACCCTCTCTCACTCACTCTCCCTCTCAGTCACTCTCGCCCGCGCCGATACACGTCGTCCGCCGTCGCCGCCGCCGTCGTCCGACCTCCACCGAGGTACTCCCTCCATCCCTCCCTCCTCCTCCCACCGCGCCCTCCTCCCTCCTCCTCCCAGCGCGCCCTCCTCCCTTCGCCTCCGGCTGCCCCCTCCTCCCTCCTCCGGCCGCCCCCTCCCCCTCCTCTCTCCTCCCGCCCTCCCTTGTCTCTGTTCTTGCAAATTGTAGGTAA
>NC_041383.1:818846965-818853073 GCF_002162155.2 Triticum dicoccoides | reverse complement strand
CACTGTAGAATGTAGGTTTTTTTAATAGAATGTTTTTTGACTATTTTAGGTGTTTTGAATAAAATAGAAGTAAGAAAATTTAGGGTAGAATTAGGGTAGTAGAATTTTTAGCAAGTGTTTAATAGAAATAGTTTATTTAGTAAGTGATTAATATAACAAGTTTATTTATATTAAGTGGTTAATAGAACTAGTTTATTTAGTAGTGCTTAATAGAACTAGTTTATTTATAGTAAGTGCTTAATAGAAGTAGTTTATTTAGTAAGTAGTTAATAAAACTAGTTTATTTAGTAAGTAGTTATTTTGAAATGTTTTGTTCATATTTTACACCATTGAAATGCAATGACCATCAATAAGTGGCCTATGTTTTGCCGGAGTGTTGACTAATTTCTGTTCAGGCAAAATTTCAGGCGCTCGATATGTCCTTTGTTAGCAAAGGTCATGCCGGATTTTTTGGGTTTTGCCGTCGAGTTATAATCTTTGAATTTTGAACACAGGAGATGTCAGATGACGATGGGATCCCGGAGTGCGGGTACTGCTACGATGACCGGGGTTTGTGAAATAGGTTTCATCACCTGCAAAATGATAGGTTTTTCACCATGAAGCTGGAAGAGACCTTTGATGTTCGTACGATACACAACGACAAGCATTTCATCATAATTAATATCATCACTTGTGCTTCTTTTGTTCAACGTGTAATTTATGGATTTTTTAAATTTGATTAGTACATCCCGTGCCATGCTAGACCATATGTATTGGAGAAGCTTGGTTTTGGTTTAGATGACTTTGAGAATGTGGAGACAAGGAGGGCTCACTTAAGAACTAAACATGGTTATGAGTTTTTGGTTAAGCTGTACAATGCGGTCGATCGCTCCCATTTCAGTTGCTCTAATTGGGAAGCTCTCTGCAAGGCATATGGATTTGAGGAGGGAATGCGAATAAGATTTGATATTTGTCCCAAAGATTATGATGATGATGATAATATCGACATCTGGGTGGATGTGGATATGCCTCCAGTTTCCCTAGATGTGAGTTTGTCAAACTAATTTGTTAAGTTCAGTAATTTATGTTGTTAATTTAAAAATATTTGGTGTTCGTCGGTACTAAACTTATTTATTTATAATTGTCAGCTTATTTCTTATCTTCAAGAAATACTCGGGAGGTAATAGAAAGCACATACTACAGCTATGACTCCAAGCTTAATTGTGAGGAGAAAGGTTATATTGTCTCATCCATAGAAGATGTTGAGGCCTCGAAAGCTAGTCACTCTATCAGCCCAAATTATACTAGATACGTGCCACTAATCCATAAATTGCTTGATCGTAACTTCATTGCCAAAAACTTGGTAAGATTTTGTTAATGATGGTAACTTCATTGCATACATTATTCTTTAGTAAACTACATTGCTAACTATATATGTTACTATTATGTTATTGAACAGAGGCTCCCGAAGCAGGTTGTGCCTGACATGCTATTTACCAAAGGTGATATGCATATGGTTAGCTTACGTCCAACTCCTTCGAAGGCTTACCATACTGCATAGTCGATTTCTTCAAATGATGGAAGGCTCAAAATCGAAGAATGGAGCAAAGTGATGAATGCGCACACGCAAATAATTGGAGACAAAATGAATGTGCGCAAGCTACAAGCTAGATATAGGTTTATGTCCATTCTCCATTATGGAGAAGGGCCGGTTTATCTGTTTTATGGTATTTTAGAGGAGAGAGGAGTAGGTCCTAAGTATTAAGAACAATTAGTTAGTGTTGACTATATATGTCTATGATGATGATGAGAAGCTTTTATCATGTGCTACAATGTCTTAGACTTGATGGTGATGCTGAGTAGGTGTAGTGATTATGAGTACTATGATGATGATGAGGAGTTGTTATTATAACTAGTGACCAAGTTGTTAGATGATAGCATGGACCAAAATGATGATGAGGAGGAGTTATATGACAATGATATATTATGATGATAAGTTGCTAATGATATTATGATGATGATGATGATGATGATGGTGATGATGATGATGATGATGATGATGATGATGATAAGTTATTATGTCATTGGGTGAAAGAACCACCGATTAGTTTCAATGGATAGATCCAAAGTGACCATTGGTTACTTTGGATCCATGCACTTGAAACTAATCCAAGGTTCTTTCACCTAGTGATTTAGTAACTCATTATAATGTAAAAACAATCTCTAAATTGCTAGTGTATGAAAAATTATATAAAGGTGTATGAATACGATCTAAAATTTTAAAAAATACAATACGAAATAATAGTAGTAGCGGTTGTTTTGGAAAGCGCTACTAGTAATTACCAGTAGCGATTGTTTTGGAAAGCGCCACTACTAAGTAGATATAGCAGTAGCGAGTGCTAGTAGGCGCTACTGCTAAGTTTTAGCCGTAGCGCCGTATCAGTAGCGCGCTTACCCGCGCTACTGATAGGCCAAAAACCAGCGCTACTGCTAGGCTTTTCCAAAACTGTGTGCCTAATTAACACATGTCAGATCGGGATCTGAATAATAAAGAAGGTGAGGAAAATAGGATGTGATGCCTCGTCGAGTGGCTAGGTGTAGCTCCAAAACATCACAAGGTAACCAGCATAAACGCCTTTGACATAGGCAACCTTCATCGCAATCTTTTTTCCTTCGTATAGTGCCTTGTTTTTCCCTAAATCTCTATAATCCTCTACCATTTCATGGTGCTTGTTGCAACAAATTATTTCTCGATGATCCATTGCATTATTTTACACCATTCTGTAGTAATTTCTTTGTCCGCTTGGAGTTCGAGACCAAATATGATTGTTTTTATTGTTTTGTAATGGTGGTGTGACTTGTGATAGTATGACTATAAACGTACATTAGCTCCCACTTGAGGTTTAGTAATATGTAATGATAAATTAATGATAGGAGGCTGGAGTGATAGAATACCAAATAATACTTACATAAAGGATCCTGGAGAACCCACCTCCTTGGGGCATCAGCATATGAGAGTGCCCTCCGCGCCGCCCGTTTCCTGCTCGCCTCACGCCGATGCCTCAGTCGTTATATCTCACATTTCTAGAATGTGATGTTTTTCCTTGTATTTTTCTAAATGTGATAAATATTCATGTGTAGTGAGTTGTCATCTTTCAACCTAATTTTGGAAAAAAAAAGTGAAGAATATAGGGAAGAGGCTCAACTTCTGCTAGTGCTCAACGTCAATTCATCATACAGCACAACCTTATTACTTATTACATCACACATCCTGCGAGAGTTGCGTCATGTTTTTTTCAGCACTGTTTTTCGCACACACACAAAATTATAAATGTGCATAGTACCTAATATGTAACACCACCCTTGGGGAAACCCCTCCTTGTGGCATGCCTCAACACATTGACGTGGCTTGCATAAAGGGGTGGTATAGCTCACGCTGTATACTCTGCATATCTTGGTATGTGAGCCTACAAAACAACAACAAAAATATGGTATTTAAAAAAATAGATCCAACGAAGTTCTATCGAGAAACAACATAAAAATATGGGCATGGAGTATGAATTTCACTTATTTCTTTCAAACATAAAAAAATGCATTAAGGAAGTGCCTTTTTCTTCATATAATTTTTTGAGGAAACGCTTACCAGGAACTAAAAGAAGTGGAATGTGTAGTAGAAGGAGTATCAGAGTTGGCATCTTGACACGTCCCATGTCTTCAAGAATAAACAGTCACAAAGGCAAGTTAGCAAAAGAAGATAGAGGTACAACAAAATAGGCTACACCATAATATATAGCATGGAAAGATGAGATCTAAAAATGTTATTGATAGGGTAGTGTAATCCTATCAAAAATATATGCATGATGCTAGTATGATATAATATCCGAAAGATATGTCTATGTCTGCATGAAAGCTATTCTAAATGAAGATATGAACAAAACATTTATGGACTATATTTATGTAGACATTTAAGTTCTACTTAAGTGCTGCAATTCTGATACTCCATCTGTAAGATGTTTCGTGGAAGCCATTATGAAAGAAGATATGAACCACCGAATTTATGGAGTATAATAATGTGGCCCCCCATCAAGCCAAAGCTCAGGATAGCACTATCTTGAACACTCTTTATATCTGTGTAATCTTTCTTCTGTATGTTCTTGGACATGTCGTAATATATGGCGTGTGAGACTTGCGGGAAAAGAATGATGAGGACAGCGCGTCCCTCATTGTGCAAAATAAGTACACTTCAAATTAGTCTCCATACGGAAGGATGTATGTGTTATATTGGCAATGCGTGAATGACTTACATGGGATGATAAGGCAAGAGAGTCATTTCCTTGTCCTTATTGGTCAAAACCGGTCAATATGGGAGAGAAGGGTTGAATCATGACCGGTTCTGAGAGTTGGGGGTTGTAATTTCGAAGGTATTGGAGTTCAGATCGTAAATTAGACTAGGGCAATAGTACGGGATTGAATTATGCACTTCTCTCTTTTTGGATACGTTCGTTGAAATTTCACCACTACATTGAAAAAATCCAGTCCTTTTAGTAAGATAGTAATATAGAAAAATATTTGAATTCTTGTCAAAATATTTCTCTACCACATGACTTAGCTGCATAAAGGATCAAACTTACGCGAAGTTTCCTAGAATTCTGGTTGGATTTCAGTCCAACAATTTTTTTAATGTTTTTCGTCATTAGGAAAGTTGTGATTGTACTAACATACCACTACACCTTCAATCTTGAGCGTCCATTTGTGCAACAAAGTTTGTGCGGCCAAACTTCTCCTTTTTGTTTCTCACAAAAAAAGAGCATTTTAATTGATACTTTGCAGACAACATCACACAGGTACTATCATGTGCAGAAATGTTTTTTTGGTGCAATAGAAATTTTTAAAATGATACAACTCGTTAGAAAATTGAATAGAAATTATGTCATAAAAATTCGGAAACATTTATACAAAGAGTGGCACTTGTGTATACTTGACATAATAAGCTTCTAGGTCAGATGCTCTCTTGTGTGGAAGAAATAAAAAAGAGAAATTCCTATATAAGGATAGCAGTGAATCTTGACGCAAACTGAATGGTTCAGATAGAGCGTGAAGCTTCATGAGGGCTTCTCTCACAAGCGCTATTGTTTACCGAGCTCATTATTCATTTCTGGGACAAACGAAGTCTAAGCTTGAGAGAGCTGATACGTCCATTTTGCATCATTATGTATTATTTTAATTGATCTTTATTCAATGATGTATTTCACATTGCGGTGTAATTCTAATGCCTTTTCTCTCTTAAAATGCAGGTTATACAAAGAGAGGGGGATTAGCGGCAGCTAGAACTCTAGACCCAAAAAAGCAACAGAAGATAAAGCAATTCTCTAAAGCACAAAATGAAGCATAAATTGTTACAGAATTATTTTGGAATATATGAGGAATATTGGAGCAAAGAAATACCATAGGGGGACCACAAGGTAGCGACACTAATCGGTGGCGCAACCTATGCTCCTCGCCATGCCCTTGCCCGTATGAGCCCCTGGTGGGTCACCTCCCGATATCGTTTGGCCATAAAATCCCATTTACCCTAGAAAAAATAGGAAAAAGTGTAGGGACTTTCCGCCGCCATCTGTGAGGTGGAACTTAGGCGGAGCACTTTTTCCCTCCAACGAAGCGATTCTGCTTTGGAAAATTCTCTATGGGAGGGGCAGACTGAAGCCTTCAGCATCACCAACACTTCAATGATCATGGGGATCATCACCATCTCATCTCAAACCCTAGTTCATCCCCTGTGTTGGAGTTGGAGACCCATGCATAGGTTTGAGTCCCATCGCTCTCCACCTCTCCACGCGCCCTAGGCCGCTCTCTCCCCGCTTCCTCTGCTGCTTTCTCGCCTCAACACCGATGCGCCACCACAGCGCCACCACGTCGCAGCGAGCTTCTGGCTACCGCAGCGTCCGCGCGCGCCCCTCTGGCACCTTCTCCGCCGACATTCGGTCCGGCGATGTGCGCCTCGGCCTCGGCACCTTCGACACCCCCCATGAGGTCGCCCAGGCGGACGACGCGGCGGCGTGGCGCCTCCGGCCGTCCCGTAGGGACATGAACTTCCCGGAGGTGCCGACGCAGGAGCGGGCGCTGGAGCTG
>NC_041383.1:818819994-818846504 GCF_002162155.2 Triticum dicoccoides | reverse complement strand
AGCCTCACCAAGATAGACGAGGCCATGGTGCTATGCCGCCAACACTTCCTGCAGTTCGTCATCAACGAGCAGCAGTTCTTCACGCAGAGGAGGGCGGAGAGGGAGGAGGGGAGGGCGGAGTGAGCCGCCTATCGCGCGGACCTACATACGCAGAAGGCGGCCGCTGAATTCAACATCGAGCAAGGAGAGGTGTTGTTCTAGGACTCCGAAGATGAGTGGTACCTTGACGCCTTCATTGTGACGTCGGAGGTGGACATCACCGAGGTGGAGTCCGACTTGTTGGAGGAGGACGATGAGGAGTAGTTTTTTTTATCTATCGCTTTATCTATCATAGGAGGAGGCTATGAACTATCTATGCACTATCTATGCACTATCTATGTATCTTTTTTATTTCTCATTTTAATCCATCTACGTACTATCTATCTATTGTTGTTTTATCTATCGTTTCTATCTATGCCTATAGTCGGAGCCGAATCTGTATCGTGTCGTAGTAGAGAAGAGAACAAATATAGTGCGTCTGCTGGAGCGGCTCGCGATTGCTATTTTTGCAGCGGCGCTAGAGCCAGCACTCCGTACGCGCAAAAATTCGGGTTTCAGGCGCTGTAAACGTTTTTTTAGCGCGTCGCGCGTTGTGCGCCTGTTGGATATGCTCTAAGTGGAGGAGCGTAATCTGTAGTTAAACACATAGATTCAGTAAGTGGAACAGAGTAGTCTAGCTAGGTACAAGTGTCAACTAAGTCTCCCAAATGCAACAGAAGCGCATGGACGTCATCTACTATCCGTACTCGATGATACTACAGTAATTATTAGCAAATCATGTATACAATGAAATCGATGCTGCTACTGTATGTCTGCTAACTCTACTTCAGTGTTCTAGGTGCAGATGTGACATAGCAGTGGCAGAGTACTCGTGGAGCTGTGACGTGGACAGCAGGCTGTCCAGGAAGTCCCAGTCGATGCCGGCAGCCGCCTGTCCCTGCTGGACGATGTCGTAGCCGGCGTCCCTGCAACCGGCAACGGCGGTGGTCGTCGGCGGGCTCTCGATGAGCTGCGGGATGTTGCCGAAGAGACTCTGCTTGGACTCGAGCACGTCGTCAGAGTACTGAATGCCCTGGCCGGGAAAGCTGAGGCCGCCGGCTCCGGCAGCGCCCGCGGCGCTCTGCACGTAGTGGAGGTCACCGCGTTGGCCGTGCAGCCATGGCCGCGCGTCGTAATAGCCCCCGAGACCCGGAGCGGCAGCGTATGCTGGGAAGATGTAGGACGGCCTCTGGTTCGGCGCCGGCTTCTGGAACGCCCGGCACACCACCCAACCTTCCTCCTGCATCATCGTCACCATGATCATCATCAACGCGAAATTCTCAAGAAGAAGAAGAGGTGTAGCAGGAGGAGGAAGAAGATGTACTGAAGAAAAACCTGTGTGGGTGGCGGTACTCGTGGATGATCCAGTCGGTCTTCCTACCGTTAGGCGCACGGCCCGGGTAGAACACCAGCGTCTTCCTCGTGCCGATGACCCCTAGGCACCTCGACGACATCACCGGCTTGTCCCTGCCGGTGGCCTTCCAGAACCCGGCCGCCTTGGCACGGTTGGTGCGCGTGCCGCTGGGGTACTTGCGGTCCTTGAAGCTGAAGAAGTAGCACTCCGACGACGACTGCGCGTCCTCCGCCACCTGTTGCGCTCCCCGTCCTCCCCTGCCGCCGCCACACTTCTCTGCACCATCCATTTTTTTTAATATTCAACTTGAATCACCACCTCACTATAACACTATGTACTAAAACCACCACAAGCATTTTGGAACGGAGGGGCTAAAAATTACAAAAGGAACTGACAATGTTCAGATGAGTAGTACCTTGGAGGTCCCATGGCTCGATCCTGTAGAGATCGACCTCCTGGATGATGTCGAGGTCGATCTTCTGGGCGGCCACCCTGGCGAGATAGTACCCCACCAGCTCCTCCTCTGTGGGATGGAACCTGAACCCCGGCGGAACACACGACTCCTCCTGATGGTTGTGCTGGTCCATTGCTAGCATCTACCTTCCTGCCTCGTAGCAAGCTAGCTTGATGTCTTCTGAACTGAAATCAAGCGCACAACCTTTTCAACTTACTACTAGTAGATGCATGTGTGGAGGGCTGGAGGCCACAGCTGTTCTTCAGAGATGGGCAAAAATGGTGGAAGCTGGTCCACCGATCGACGGATCGTGCATCTATGTTGTATGCGTGTGGACCAAAGAAGGTGAAGAAGATCTTTATAAATAGCTAGAGATATAGAAAAGCATCATGGCTGCTGCTTGACAGCAAGCAGAGCAGAGCACATGGATGCGAACGCTCGTATGAACTGCTATTTATATTGTAATCTAGCTCTAGCTGCCTATATAGCCCACACCAAATCAGTCTCTCTATCTACTATAAGTGCACTGCAATCATGCCTTGGATCCATTTTCTGAGGACAAAGTACACTTGTAATCTAGTCTGATTGCAAGCACTTGATGAGGTGGAATGTGTCTAGTCTAGCAGTCTAGCTAGCTTGTATAAAGTGGGAATGGAAGAAGATAGAAGAGAAAAGAGGAATGAAAAGGACATGAATGCAAAGCCAGCATGTTTCTTTGAGTGCACTTCAGGATTACTCTCCCCTCCACACATCCACTACCACCTCTCTCCCTGTAGTTTCCATCATTTTCTTGCGCCGGCCTACTGGTACGGGACGCGTACCTACACTACGGTTAGAGACACAAATTTTGGTCTCTGGTCAATTTTGTGGTGGAATAGACTAGACGACTGAACTACGGGTATGTACGTACAGGGACGGAGCTGCTTGGTAAGCATTGGGGTCAATTGACCCCAATAAATTAGGTAATTCTTCCTTAGTTTAGTACTAATTGCTACTCATTTATGGAAGATGACCCCATTGTCATAGACATGACCCCATCAAACTTTTTTTCTAGCTTCGTCCCTGTGTACGTACAGGCCTCGCATAGATGAATTTCAGGCTGAGCTCAACTGTATCGATGTACTATGAGTACCAGCAGAGGAATATGGTTTCGGAGGTACATCGATTCATCGAGCAGGACCATGGTTGCACATACGAATTTCAACCTCAATTCAAACTCAACACGGAGTACGTACCAGTATGAGTGTATGAGGAGTACCAACAGGAATAGGGATAAGTATATTTTTCGTCCCTCAACTTTCGCCGAAGTGTAGAAATGGTCCCTGAACTCCAAAATCAGTAACTCTTAGTCACTTAACTTTTTATACCGGATAACTTTAGTCCCTATACCACTTTGGATGGTGGTTTTGACCAATCTTGACATGTAACCTGGGTTTGACCGCCATGTCCCTGCGCCTCTATGCTTGCACATGCTCTGTGCGCGCGGGCCGTGTCAGGGCGACCTCGGGCTCCGCCTCAGCGTTCAGGTTGAGGCCGCCTACAGGGGCGAGGGCGTGTGCCTCTACGCATGCACGTGCTCCTGGATGTGTGCCCATCAGTTTCACACCGTGCACAGCGCACAAGCCGTCGCCGGCGCCGCCGTAGCAAAGCAGCGGCGTACTACGAGCACACGTACCAGATGCGTTCCGCATACGCCGCTCTGCCTGTGACCTCGGCAAGACCTCCCTGATGCAGCCGCACACCACGGAATCCACCACGTCGTTGACGCCGAACGCGCCGTACATGTCACACTAATCCCTCACCCCGACATGAAGATGCTCCACCCAAGCATCGTGCTGTCCCAAACTATGTGTTGCATCAAGCAGGAATCGTCCAGGACAGCGTGGTACATGTCGGAGAGCTCGTCGGCTGTGTTGGTGAACTAGAACTCGAACATGCCCTCCTAGGTCGTCATCTCCGGCATGCCGCTGAACCGCACCACTGTTCCACGCTCCCGTCCAGTACGTCTTGCTTTTCTTCCTCCAGAGTCCATACGAGCGCCTCGTGTCCTTGCCTCCTTGGTGGTGCAGCAGCGCACGCGATGCAGCAGCGCGTCATGGCCGGCTTCACCACGAGCACGCCATGGACGATGCAGTGCGCGGAGGTACCCGTGTAGTCACATGGTGAGGTGCCGAGGTGGCTGCAGTCCGGCCTCGGGTAGAGCTTCCAGCGCCGTTCGCAGGTCATCCTCGTCGTCTGGTCAGTCAAAATATAAAAATATGCAGCTCCAGTTTGGACACCAAATGCATTTGGTTTGATTGGTTAGCTCGTGCGCGTACGAGAAAAATCTGAGCAGGAGGCCTCAGGTTCTCGAACCCTCTCCCCGCGTGATTTATTTCCCATTTATCATTTCTTTCTCCCTAGCTGACAAGTTGGACCCAACATCTACATGCCAAGATGCTGCTCAAAACCGTGTCCACATCAGATTGAAACCACCCAAAGCGGTACGAGGGACTAAAATTATCCGGTTTGAGAAGTTGAAGGACTAAGATTTGCTGGTGTTGAAGTTGAGGGACCATTTCTATACTTTTAAGAAAGTTAAGAGACGAAAAATATACTTCTCCCGCAGGAATATGGTGGTCACTTTAGCATGCAAGTGCATATTGTCCCCTCCTCTTCCCGTCTAGTAGCATATCCTAGAGCAATCTAGCTATACATGGAAGTACGTACTAGCTAGCTGGTGGTACCACACTGCACTAAGAGTAGCCGGGCTCATCGGTCGGCAATGACTCATGACTAGCTAGCGTGTACAGAACTCGCTGGTTGCCCTCGATCGACCAAACAAAATAATTGAGATGCAAAGTACATAGGAGTATATACAAATAGAACCATATTAATCATAGGGTGGGGACTCACCAAACCAAAGAGAAGATGAAGAAGAAGATGCAACTAAGCGGCTGGGAAACGAGGTAGCAGCAGAGGACCACGAGAGGAGCTCAATTGCAATTGCAGTAGTAGTAAGAATGAGGTTGGAAGCACGCATATCCCTGGCTGATCACATCCACCAGTCGATTTTTGCACTGATAGTGACACACATAGAGAGCAGGCCGGGGCCGGGCTAATCAATCTCTTCTACAAGTGAGTGAAAAGCCCTGGATTGCGCGTGGGGGTGGCTACTGGTAGCTAGAGAAGGCAGGGGGGGTGGTGGTGGCTGTCGGTTTGGTCGGCTAAGACCAAGAAGATGGACTAATTAGCAGAAGCGACCACCCCCACTCACAAATCCATGGAGTAGCATATTTCGGCTGTCTGTCGGTCTGCATCAGTCCCTGTTAGCTGATCAACTAGCAAGCTAGCTTTACCGCCGCCGTTATATTGGTGTGCAAGAATGACTACCTATCTCCCCTGCTTGCAACACACGTTAGCCTAGGCCTAGGGCAAGCTCACGTTGGTCCGGGACTCTAGGTTGCAGATAGAACGAGGAAATGAGCATACACACATATGGATTAATTCCTTGTGGAACATCGGACGCACTTGCTTGTGGGCCTGCCACCGGCGAACGTATCATCCTCGAGCAGTGCGCAGCCAATCACTGCATCCACATCCTGTCAATATATCTTTTCTTTTTAGAGGTCATGTTCTCCCCACTGTCTTTATACATCACTAGGAATACTATCATGCGCACTGTACTGCACCGTATATCTGACGGTAGAAGTTGTGAGTTGTCGCTATCCGGCTTGGTGAATGCAATGCTTCTACTCAATCTGGGATTTACTTGCCAAGATCGTGCCCGTGGCCGCCCATTTGGATCTTTTGATCAGGACATGTCGCTGCATGCTTCGTATCTTATCCATAGATTAGACGGGTCCATACAAAATATGTTGCAAATTATCATAATCTGGTGACTTGAAAAAGGTCCAGCCTATCAGATTAGTTAATCTCTAAAGCCGCCATCCATTCATAATCTAACCAATAGTAGTAGTAGTACTGGATGGGCACCACCAGACAGAGAGTAGTATTGGACGAGTAAATTAAGAGTGAAGTGCATTATAGGTCCTCGAACTATTTCAGATGTCTCACATAGGTTCTCAAACTATGAAAATCATCATTCAGGTCCTCAAAGTGCAATATGTGTGTTATCTTGGTCCTCAAACTATTTCAAAGGTGTCACGTAGGTCCTTGATGGCCATCTCGTATCCCTCGTCCCCCGTCCCCCGCGTCGGCTGTCGTGGTTCTAAGTCTGACAGTAGAGTGGGGGGTAGGTATGGAGAGGCAAGGTCCTAGCTATGGAGCAGTTGTACGCACAAGGGATGTACGAGTTCAGGCCCTTCTCAGAGGAAGTAATAGCCCTACGTCTCAGAGCCCGGAGGCGGTCGAGTGGATTATGTGTGTATAAATTACAGCGATGCGAGCCCTTTACACTGAGGAGGGGGGTGACTTATATAGTGCCTGCCAGACCCCTCCGGCCCTCAGTAATGCGGGGTTTAAAGTACATAAAGTCTAGGCGTTACTGGTAACGCCTCACATAAAGTGCCCTAAATACCATAAAGTCTACTTAATTACAGACCGTTACGGTGCAGAGTGCTTCTTGACCTTCTGGTGGTCGAGTGTGTCTTCATGGTCGAGTCCTTCGAGTCTGTCGAGTGAAGTCCTCCTTGGTCGATTGGAAGGTAGTCTCTTCAAAGGGTGTCCTTGGGTAGGGTACTTGGATCAGGTCTATGACCCTACCCTAGTGAAGTCCTCCTTGGTCGACTGGAAGGTAGTCTCTTCTAAGGGTGTCCTTGGGTAGGGTACTTGGATCAGGTCTATGACCCTACCCTAGGTACATGACTCCATCATTAGCCCCCGAATGGATTGAGGCTTGAGTGAGGAAGGAGTTGATATTATTTCTGACCTCCTTTTGTGTTCTGGATATGTGTTGTCTTGGACCAATAATCTCCTCGTTGATAATCAGCAACTTTTCTTCAGTCGACTTGATCCATTCTTTTCTTTCGTAGAGTGACCTTTTGAACTTAACAATTCCCGAGCGACGGATCGCAGGAAATCTCGCGCCTGACAGACCGATCTGCCGTTAGCGGATTTTGTGGGATACGAAATTTGGGAAAGCGCGCGAAGCGGGGCGGACCGCGGCGCTCGGATGGGATAGGGCATAGACGCCTCGATTCTCGCGCCACCTTTTTCGCCACGTATCGCGTACGCGCGACTGTTTCGGGATGTGATTGGATCTCCCGGGCCCACTTGTCATCCACTCGGAAGTGATCTTATAAAGGCGCCCGGCGAGGGCTTTTGAACAGTATCTCTCCATTCTCTCTCTGCCCTCCCTGCCTCCGCCCACTGCGCCCGTCTCTGCCTCTGCGCAATCGCTCCTCGTGCGCTTCGCCGGCAGCCATGGTGAAGGAGAAGACGGCGGCGCTGGAACGCGCGAAGAAGGCGTCGGCGACGGGGAAGGCGAAAGGGAGAACAACCAGTCGGGGAGGGTCTTCGTCTAGATCTCGTCTGCCGAACGGCTGGGTCCAAGGAGATTGGATCCGGTCTACCATCACGGAGAAGGATCTCACTAACATGGCCAACGACGGTCTGATCCCCCACGGAGCAGCAAGGCTCCCGGGGAACGAGTGGCAACCTCAGCTGGAAGAGGGTGAGTGTGTCCTTCTGGCTACCCACGTCGACCGTGGGTTTTCTTTGCCGCCGAGTGTTTTCTTCCGTGGTTTCTTGAACTTCTTTGGAGCGCAACTCCACCACTTCAATCCGAACTCTATCGCCTATCTTGTTGTCTTTGTGTCCATGTGTGAGAACTTTCTGGTTGCCAACCGCACTGGGCCTGTTCAAGCATATATTCACGTGTCGCTCTCAGACCGTGAAGAAGGCGAGCCCAGATGACGATAAAACCAAGGTTATCCAGATGTGTGGAGGTCTGGGGATCCAGATGAGGAACAAGAGCACCTTCCCAGCCATGACGCTCCCCGAGTCGGTCCGAGGCTGGCAGTCAACTTGGTTTTACTGCCAGAACGAGTCGACGCCGGGGCAGTCGAGTGGCCTCCCTCCGTTTACCATGGACCGAGCCAACAAACCCTCCTCTCTGAAGGTGCTCCCGGAGGAGAAAGCTGACGTGAAGATGCTGATGGAGCGCGTAGTCCAGTTGGTTCGGGAAGGAGTGATGGGTATGGATCTCCTGGAGGTTTTTCTTAGGCGACGTATCCAGCCTCTTCAGTACCGGGGCCATTGCATGTGGCTGTACTGCGGGACCAAAGATGAGACTCGGATCAATCCAGAAGCAGTCGACGATGCCATGCTGGAAAGGTGGATGGCCGCAGTCAGTGGGAACAAGGATAACCCTCGTGGAGCCAGGAGGATTCCTCCACTCGACCATTCCAGCACTCCAGACAAGGTATGCCCACTTTATCTCCAATTGTATTCTTGTCATACTTATTTCCGTCTTCGCCGCAAATTGGTCAATTGATCTTTGTCTTGATGCCTGACAGGTCCTCACCGACCTATACTCGATGCCCAACGGAGCGCAGACTCCGACTGAGGAGGGAGAAGCGAGTGGGGGCGAAAGCCAGGAGGAGTGGGACTCGGATGCTGCTGAAGACGATGATGATGATGACGATGATGAAGAAGAAGAGGAGGAGGAGGAGGTCGTGCCACCACGCTCGGAAAGGCGGTCGAAGCTTGTCCATGACCCTGCGACTGAACGTGGCAAGGGGGTGGCGATTGTCGTGCAATCGACCAAACGCCCTCGTACCACTTCCCCGGAGCCGACTGAAAAGGCTCCCAAGCAATCCAGGGTGGCACCGTCGAAGCCGACCAAGGTCCTTCCGAAGATGAAGGTGTCAATCCCCACTATCTCAGGGTAAAAATGCTGCTTTAGTCTTCTTGCTTTATACGAGTTTATCTTTGATCGACACTTGAGTTAACCGACTGATTTTTGGAATTGCAGTGCTGCTACTTCCGATACCTCAGCCAAGGCCAATGATCATGAGATGGAGGATGCTGCAACCTCAAAACCTGGTACCACTCTCTTAATTCTGTTTTATAGTCAATTGACTCTTGGTCTCCAATTCTGATTCTTTTCTGCAGCTCCATCCAATGTCGTTATCACCCTTCCTGACGACGACGACGAGGAACCGCTGAAGCACATGAGGAGCAGGAAAGCGTCTGCCGGCAGGGTGGCCAGGATGTGACGGCACCCGAGACTCTGGTCGCGGAGGAGGAGAACACCACTCGGCACACCGTATCTTTCACGGTGCCGCTGACGAGTGCTCATCCCGCGTCGTCGAGTGCCACACAGCCTTCGCTCTTCTCGACCCACTACGTCCCAGAGGACCAAGCCAGTGCTGCAAAGGAAGCGATACGCCAGGCGGGAGTCATGATGGAGCAGGTGAAGGCCATCTGGGAGGCAAGCCAGGAGGCTTACGACGCCAGTTCTGCCCTTCAAAGCAACGTTCAGGTCAGTTGATCATCGCCTGTTCTGTTAGGATATGCTATCTGAAAGTCTTTCTTTTCGGAATCCATAGTAGTGACCCAGTGGGTGTGTCGATTGAAACTCCGGTTTAGCGGGGGCACGCTGAGTGCACCCGCTGGGTGTAGTCCCCAAGGCTACGGTCGACTGCTGGCAGCCGGCCGTAGGCTTTATAAGTTAAGTTCTTCTGTCATTCGACTAAGTCGAATGGATTTCTCAAAACCGGTGGGAGCACGCTGAGTGCACCCACTGGATGTAGTCCCCGAGACTGTGATCGACTGCTGGCAGTCGGTTACAGCCTGAAGAATAAGTCCTGTTTTTTTTGGTCGACTGGTCGACTCTATCTTAATAGAACTAGTGGGGGCACGCTGAGTGCACCCACTGGGTGTAGTCCCCGAGACTACGGTCGAATGTTTGTATTCGGCTGTAGTCTTAGAAACACATGATTTTTCCTTATCCACTCGGAAGTGAATTATCTTTAACATTTTGTCGATTGGTTCTTCGCAGAAATCATGCGACCTTGCAGCTCGTTACACCGAGCTGGAGAACAACCACATTCAGCTCGAGCTGGATCTGAAGCTGGTTCAGGAGAATCTGACGAAGGCGAAGGAGGAGACCAAAGGTATGTTCGGTGAGACCTCGACGACTGCTTTTTTCCTTCATTTGTTTCAAAATCTGACCTTGCCGTAACTTGCACGCAAGGTGAAGGAGGCCCAGAAGAAGAAAGACCTTGAGCTAGCTGAGAAGACCAAGCTTGCTGACGAGAAGTTAGCTTCGGTCACCAAGCTTGAAGAAGAAAATACTAATCTAAAAGCTGCTCTTGCGATTGCCAACAAGGAGGTCAGTCGACTGAAAAGTGACAAAGCTGCCCTGAATGACAAGGCCAGTCAGTTGACTGGGAAGAAGAATGATCTGGAGGCCTTTCTGAATGGACTTGCCAAGAAGTTGTTCCTCATGCTCGAAGGTAATCCTTTGCGCTCAACCATCATTTTTAACAGTGATCTTTCCATTCGACCATTGTCTTGACTCAGTGATTGTACTTGCAGAATTTTGCCAAAACTTTGAGGAGGAAACTAGTCGGCTGGAACCAAACCTGGATCCCATGAACTCTCCGGTGAACGATGAAGTTGCCATGAACGTGTTCCGGCTTGAGTCTCGCGTGGCTGCTGTCGTCGACTACCTTGCGAGGCTGAAGGTTGCCACTTCCCGCATTGACACCACGCTCTGGCCCAGGGAGACGCTCCAGAACGACCTCGAGTCCTTGATGGCTCGGCTAAACACAGTTCCTGGTCGAGTGCAGGAGTGGAAAAAATCTTCTGCTAGGTGTGGTGCAGATGTTGCTCTGTGTCTGGCCCGAGTCCACTGCAAGGATGCGCGAGAAGACAAGCTGGCGGCTCTTCGGGTGGCCAACACCAAGAAACATGACTTCAGGTCCTTCATGGAGACCTTCATCGCTGCTGCCACTCGGATCGCGGACGGAATTGATCTTGATGAGTTTGTTGCACCTTCCAGCCCTCCATAGGAGGGGTAAAAAACTTCTTTGAGCTCGACATTTTAATTTGCCTCGGTATGCCGAGTGATTTTGTAACCGATAAACCTTAACAGGCCTAGTGCCTGAGCACTTTCTGTTCCTTTAGGTATCCATATGAACTTGGATTCGACGTTTGAATACGCTTGCATTTGGCTCGAAATGTCTTTTGCAGGTTTAAAGCAAGATGCTTATTGCAATCGACTTTCTCTTCAATTCACTTAGGCAGGCGCTGGGCTGCGGCTAAGCCCCCGAGTGGGAGGTGCGCTCGCCACTCGGTAGGATTTTTGTAACTTAGGCGAGCACTGGGCTGCAGCTAAGCCTCCGAGTGGGAGGTTTGCTCCTCACTCGGTAGGATTTTTGTAACTTAGGCGAGCACTGGGCTGCAGCTAAGCCCCCCGAGTGGGAGGTCTGCTCCTCACTCGGCAGGATTTTTTGTAACTTAGGCGAGCACTGGGCTGCAGCTAAGCCCCCGAGTGGGAGGTTTGCTCCTCACTCGGTAGGATTTTTATAACTTAGGCGAGCACTGGGCTGCAGCTAAGCCCCCGAGTGGGAGGTTTGCTCCTCACTCGGTAGGATTTTTTGTAACTTAGGCGAGCACTGGGCTGCAGCTAAGCCCCTGAGTGGGAGGTTTGCTCCTCACTCGGTAGGATTTTCACGTTGTACTTGTGGCGTAGCTCAAAGGAGAGGGCCGCAGGCGACCTGCGCCTCGTCCTCCTTGCGACCGCACATTGTACTTGTGGCGTAGCTCGGAGGAGAGGGTCGCAGTCGACCTGCGCCTCGTCCTCCTTGCGAGCGCACGTTGTATTTGTGGCGTAGCTCAGAGGAGAGGGTCGCAGTCGACCTGCGCCTCGTCCTCCTTGCGAGCGCACGTTGTATTTGTGGCGTAGCTCAGAGGAGAGGGTCGCAGTCGACCTTTACCTCGTCCTCCTTGCGAGCGTACGTTGTATTTGTGGCGTAGCTCAGAGGAGAGGGTCTCAGTCGACCTGCGCCTCATCCTCCTTGTGACCACAAATTGTACTTGTGGCGTAGCTCAGAGGAGAGGGTCGCAGTCGACCTGTACCTCGTCCTCCTTGCGAGCGCACGTTGTATTTGTACTTAGGCGAGTACTTGGACTGCAGCTAAGCCCCCCGAGTGGGAGTCTGGCTCACCACTCGGTAGGATTTTATTCAAACTTAGGCGAGTACTTGGACTGCAGCTAAGCCCCCGAGTGGGAGTCTGGCTCACCACTCGGTAGGATTTTATTCAAACTTAGGCGAGTATTTGGACTGCAGCTAAGCCTCCGAGTGGGAGTCTGGCTCACCACTCGGTAGGATTTTATTTAAACTTAGGCGAAACGGGTTCGCAGCTAAGCCCCCCGAGTGGGAGTCTGGCTCACCACTTGACAAGGGTTTTTTTTACAAACTTAGGCGAAACGGATTCGCAACTAAGTCACCCACTGAGGGGGAAAATTTTACTGAACAAAATAAAAGTGACAAACATCATCGGGGAAATTATGACACTATTTATTTGTAAGCCATGAACTACAGAAGTATTTTATTACAAATCATCCGAGTGAAAACTTAAGTGTAAAATGGGCGGAGTAGCTCCGCGTTCCAAGCTCGGGGCTTGTCGATATTGTGCTTGACGTTGTAGATACGGTATGCTCCGTTGTGGAGAACCTTGGTGACGATGAAGGGTCCTTCCCAAGAAGGAGCAAGCTTGTGTTGTTTCTGCTGGTCCACTCGGAGAACCAAATCTCCTTCCTGGAAGGCTCGACTCTTCACGTTTCTGGCGTGGAAGCGACGCAAGTCTTGTTGATAGATGGTCGATCGGATCAGAGCCATCTCCCTTTCTTCCTATATAAAAGGTCAACTGCGTCCTGCCGCGCTTGTTCAGCTTCAGCTTCGTTGTAAAGTTCAACTCGAGGAGCATTGTGGAGAAGATCACTCGGCAAGACTGCTTCAGCTCCATAGACCAAGAAGAATGGAGTTCTCCCGGTCGACCGATTCGGTGTAGTCCGCAGACCCCAAAGCACTGAGGGAAGTTCATCGCCCCATGCTCCAGCCGCATGCTTGAGATCACGCATCAGTCGGGGTTTCAACCCTTTGAGGATCAAGCCATTGGCTCGCTCTGCTTGTCCATTCGACTGTGGATGGGCGACCGACGCGTAGTCGACTCGTGTGCCTTGAGAGGTACAGAAATCTCTGAATTCCTCCGAGTCGAAGTTCGACCCATTATCTGTAATGATGCTGTGCGGGACTCCATATCTGAATATCAGTTCCCTAATGAAGCTAACAGCAGTACCGGCGTCAAGGTTCTTGATGGGTTTAGCCTCAATCCACTTGGTGAACTTGTTGACTGCAACCAGTACATGCGTGAAACCGCTTCAACCTGTTCTCAAAGGGCCTACCATATCCAACCCCCATACTGCGAAGGGCCAGACGAGTGGTATGGTCTTCAGAGCTGACGCAGGCTTGTGTGACATATTGGAGTAGAACTTACATCCTTCGCACTTGTCCACTATTTCCTTTGCCATCTCATTTGCCTTTGGCCAATAAAATCCGGCTCGGTATGCTTTGGCCACGATGGTCCGCATGATGACCACAGGTCCTCGAGTGGATATCATCAAGAATGATTCGACCTTCTTCTGGCGTTATGCACTTCTGACCGACTTGAGTCGCGCTCTCTCTGTACAACTGTCCTTTGATTACGGTAAAGGCCTTGGATCGACGGACGATATGTCGAGCCTCTTCCTCATCCTCCGGGAGTTCTTTTCTCAGGATATACATGATATATGGAACTGTCCAGTCGGGAATGACCACTAAGACCTCCATGACCAAGTCGACCACTGCTGGGACTTCTACTTCAGTCGGATCTGTGGCGCTCTTGCGCTGCGGGGCTTCTTCGGTGAAAGGATCTTCTTTAACTGATGGAGTATGTATATGCTCCAAGAACACACCACTCGGAATGGCTTCTCTCTTGGAACCTATCTTTGCTAGATCATCAGCTGCTTGATTTTTCAGTCGGGGTATATGACGGAGCTCTAACCCCTCAAACTTCTTTTCCAGCTTCCTCACTGCATTGCAGTATCCAGTCATGGCTGGGCTTCTCACGTCCCACTCCTTCATCACTTGGTTGACCACTAAATCTGAGTCGCCATAGACCATAAGGCGACGGACGCCGAGTGAAATGGCCATGCGCAACCCATACAAGAGTGCGTCGTACTCTGCCTCATTGTTGGAGGAATCAAAGTGAATCTGGAGCACATATCTGAGCTTGTCTCCTCTGGGGGAAACTAGGACAACCCGAGCACCGGAACCATTCAACATCTTAGAGCCATCAAAGAACATGGTCCAATGCTCCGAGTGAACTTAAGTCGGCTGCTGCTGTTCAATCCACTCGGCGAGGAAATCCGCTATTTCCTGGGACTTAATGGCTTTCTTTGCCTCAAACTTGATATCAAGGGGAAGAAGTTCAATCGCCCACTTCGCCACTCGACCAGTTGCATCTCTGTTGTGCAAAATCTCTGAAAGTGGAGCGTCGCTGACGACTGTGATGGAGTGATCAGAGAAATAATGAGCAACCTTCTTCATGGTCATGTATATCCCATACACAAGCTTCTGATAATGAGGGTATCTCTGCTTGGATGGAGTCAAAACTTCAGACAGATAATACACTGGGCGCTGAACTTTGAAGGCTTTCCCTTCTTCTTCCCGCTCGACCGTAAGTACTGTACTAACGACTTGTCTTGTGGCTGCGATATAAAGCAACAGAGGCTCTTTGCTGATTGGAGCAGCAAGCACCGGCTGGGTGGAGAGCAGAGCTTTTAGCTCGGCAAACGCTGCATCAGCTTCTGGAGTCCACTCGAACTTGTCTGCCTTCTTCATCAGTCGGTAAAGAGGCAATGCCTTTTCACCGAGTGGTGAGATCAATCGACTTAATGCGGCCAAGCATCCAGTAAGCTTCTGGACATCGTGCACTCGCACGGGGCGTTTCATTCGGAGTATAGTGCCGATCTTCTCTGGATTAGCGTCAATCCCTCGTTCGGAAACGAGAAAACCGAGTAACTTGCCACCAGGAACTCCGAATGTGCACTTTGATGGATTGAGCTTGATATCATAACTTCTGAGGTTGGCAAATGTTTCGGCGAGGTCAGTGAGCAGGTCGGAACCTTTTCGCAATTTGACCACGATATCATCCATATACGCTTCCACATTCCGACTGATTTGAGTGAGAAAACACTTCTGAATCATTTGTATAAACGTGGCTCCGGCATTCTTGAGGCCGAATGGCATGGTGATATAGCAGAAGCACCCGAATGGAGTGATGAAAGCTGTTTTTATCTCATTGGGTCCGTACAGACGGATCTGATGGTACCCGGAATAGGCGTCTAGAAAAGACAATCTCTCACATCCCGCGGTCGAGTCAACAATCTGATCAATGCGAGGGAGCGGAAAATGATCTTTCGGGCAGGCCCGATTGATGTGCTTGAAATGAATGCACATTCGGAGTGAGTTGTCCTTCTTAGGAACCATGACGACATTAGCGAGCCACTCGGAGTGGTATATCTCTCGGATAAATCCTGCCGCCAACAGTCGAGCCACTTCCTCACCAATAGCTTTTCTCTTCTGGACGGCGGACCGCCGAAGATGCTCTTTAACTGGTTTTGCTGCTGAGTCGACTCTGAGACGATGCTCAGCCAGTCCCCTGGGAACACGCGGCATGTCAGCTGGCTTCCATGCAAAAATGTCCCATTTCTCACGGAGGAACTGGATGAGCGCTTCTTCCTATTTCGGGTCGAGTGTTGTGGAGATGTGGGTTGGGGTTGCATTGGGGTCGGTCGGGTGAATGTGGACAGGCTTCGTCTCACCGGACGATTGAAATGCAGACTCTGTGGCGGGCTTCTTGGCTCGCAGCAAATCACTCGGATCTGCGTTTTGCTTATATTCTTCAAACTCGACCGCTGTCACCTGGGAATCGGCAATCTTTGAACCTTTCTGGAAACACCCTTCTGCCTTCTTCCGATCACCAGTGACAGTGATCACTCCTTTCGGGCCGGGCATCTTCAGTTTGAGATAAACGTAACATGGTCGAGCCATGAACCGTGCGTAAGCCGGTCTCCCCAAATAGCGTGGTATGCGCTCTGAAAATCCACGACCTCAAACATCAGCTTCTCCTTGCGAAAATGCTTTGAATCACCAAACACTACGTCCAGAGCTATTTGACCGAGTGACTCGGCTTTCTTTCCTGGTATAACTCCATGAAAGCTCATGTTACTAGTGCTCAGTCGGGACATCGGAATGCCCATTCCCTTCAGTGTGTCCGCATACAATAAGTTCAGTCCGCTACCACCGTCCATCAGCACCTTCGTCAGCCGAGTGCCTTCGACAACCGGGTCGACCACCAAAGCTTGCCTCCCAGGGGTGGCAATATGGATTGGGTGATCAGACTGGTCGAATGTGATGGGCGTTTGGGACCATCTCAATAACTTGGTTTTGCCGGGGCAACCATGTTCACCTCACGGTTAATGACCTTCAGTCGGCTCTTGCTTTCCACATCCGCGAAAATCATCAGAGTGGAGTTGACATGTGGATATCCTCCCTCACTGTCCTCCTTGTCTTCGGCCTTGTCCGACTCCTTTTCCTTGTCCTTGGACTGTTTTCCTTGGAACTGCTGGATCAGGAGTCGACACTGGCGAGTGGTATGCTTTGGGTAGATGATATTACCCTCTTCATCTTTCTTCGTGTGGATGTGACACGGCATATCCATCACGTCATTTCCTTCTTTATCCTTCACCTTTTTGGGGTTCCAGGATCCTTTGGGTTTCCCTTTGAACTTGCCCTGAGTCACGGCCAAAGCCTCTCCAGGAGCTGCTGGTTCGGCCTTCCGTTTCTGCTTCCGACTGGTGTTTCCCTTCTCCGACTGACTCGGCTTGTACTTGCCGCTTCGGAGTCGGTCTTCTTCTTCGCCGTTGGCATACTTGGTGGCAATCTCCATCATTCGACTCAGGGTCATGTCTCCGGTTCGACCAAACTTCAAACTAAATTCTCTGTTCTTAACACCATCCTTGAAGGCGCAGACTGCCTGATGATCAGACACGTTCTCCACGGTATGATGCAAAGTGATCCATCTCTGAATATACTCTCTGAGAGTCTCATTCATCTTCTGCACACAGACTTGCAACTCTATAAATCCAGCTGGTCGCTTGCAAGTTCCTTCAAATGTTCTGACAAACACTCGGGACAGATCCTCCCAAGTGTAAATGCTGCTAGGAGGTAACTGATTCAACCATGCTCTGGCAGAACCTTCCAACATGAGGGGCAAATGCTTCATGGCCACCTCGTCATTCCCGCCACCAATCTGAACTGCCACTCGGTAGTCCTCGAGCCAGGTTTCAGGCTTAGACTCACCAGTGAACTTGCTTACTCCAGTGGCCAACCTGAAGTTGGGGGGAATCACCGCGGCTCTGATAGCCCTGCTGAAACATTCTGGACCAGAGACATGCACTCGGCTGCTTGTGGCCGCCCCGATGGGCTCTGTTTCGGTCGACCAAGCCTTGCACGATGATGGATCGCGCGTCGAAGCCTGGTTCCCGGGGGTCGACTGGAGCTCTTCGCCCCACACTGAGTTGACGCCTATCATCCTGCTGCCGAGGAGCGTAAGACCCACCCCTCGGGGGGAGGGGAGTGGACACTCGACGCCTATCATCACGATCGTGTCGGTCACCGTACTGGTCTCGCCAATTCTCGCGTCCTTCACGCCGCGGAGGCGATCTAGGACTGTGAGCCGACTGAACCGTATTCGCAGTGACGGATCGACTGTGAATTCTGTTGCGTGAGTGCGACACGGCTGAATTCTAATCTCCTGCTGCCCGGAGCAAATCCCTGATCTGCATCAGGCCCCTGCCAGCTTCCGACTGAGAGGGCTGGATGGACTCTGCTATACGGGTTGCAGCTGCTAAATTCTGAATCGGGGTTCAATATACCTGAGTCGGCGGGAAGAGTTGACGTCGATTGGCGTCGGGAACTCGTTGCCGCGCGCGCTCGTCAAGTGCTCGCTGAAGGTTCTCCAGACGAGCGCGTTCAGCCAAGTTGGCCAAACGTGCTTCCTCCAAGGCGCGAGCCTCGGGGGTTTCTCCCGCGATGGGAGTATGCAAGGCATCCATGTTTCTGCGGCGAAGTTTTTCCCTCTGAAGGGAATTAAGCGGCTCGGGCTGGTACTCTTCATGGGCTTGAGCGGGGTCGCCTCCACCGTCTACCCCGTCCTCACGAGGGAAACCGGGAGGGCTGCAAGGCCCGTTGACCATCAAGACCTCTGCCGCGGGATCACTGCTATCACACTCGGATGCAGTCTCTATTGTGCCAGTCGACAGATCGAACAGGCCGTAGAGAGATTCGTCGGGCTCGATTGCCGCAACTTGGGTGGTGGCCGTCTAGCGTGCCACCGCGTGCCTCACCCACCGCTGGAGTCTCGACCGACCAGAGCGCTTGCGCTGGCGGGAGACCGAGAGGGTGATCAATAGGGGAGTCGACCGATATGGAGTCGACGGTTGCCGCACCAGAACGCCGCGGACACATGCGCAAAAATGCGTCGCACCGCGGACGGGGAGCGCATCAACGTCGAGTGGAGCCTCCTGGAGCCAAGCGGAGTCGTCGGCGATGAAGGTGAGAGCGCCGAGACGGATCTCGCGACCCTCGATCAAAGCTCCACCAACAACCGTGATGAAAGTAGTCGGAAGAATCGCAACTTCTCCAAAAATCGCTAAGACACCTGCCCCACGGTGGGCGCCAACTGTCGTGGTTCTAAGTCTGACAGTAGAGTGGGGGTTAGGTATGAAGAGGCAAGGTCCTAGCTATGGAGCAGTTGTACGCACAAGGGATGTACGAGTTCAGGCCCTTCTCAGAGGAAGTAATAGCCCTACGTCTCGAAGCCCGGAGGCGGTCGAGTGGATTATGTGTGTATGAATTACACGGGTGCGAACCCTTTACACTAAGGAAGGGGGTGACTTATATAGTGCCTGCCAGACCCCTCCGGCCGTCAGTAATGCGGAGTTTAAAGTACATAAAGTCTAGGCGTTACTGGTGACGCCTCACATAAAGTGCCCTAAATACCATAAAGTCTACTTAATTACAGACCATTACGGTGCAGAGTGCTTCTTGACCTTCTGGTGGTCGAGTGTGTCTTCATGGTCGAGTCCTTCGAGTCTGTCGAGTGAAGTCCTCCTTGGTCGACTGGAAGGTAGTCTCTTCTAAGGGTGTCCTTGGGTAGGGTACTTGGATCAGGTCTATGACCCTACCCTAGGTACATGACTCCATCATCGCCCTCCCTGGCGGCGACGGGGGAACCGAGATCCGGCGGCCTTACACCCTTCCCACCTCTCTCCCCACCTCGCCGCCACCGGAGGAACGGCCGGCGAAGCCGGCGCCGGCTCCCGGGATGGTAGCTGCGGGGCGACTTGGCTAGATCCAGCACTCCCCCCAATCTGACCGCTCCCTTTCGGTGGTGAGGGTCCGGATCTGAGGCGGCGGCCTTGCGGGTGCGGACGGCGCTCCTCCGGCGGCGGGGAGTGCTGTCGGTGAGGTAGGCCGGTTCCCCTCGGCTGCGCGGGCAGCGAGTGCTCGGTGGGCGCAGGTCATGGCGCAGGGAGGCCCCAGTCTCCCCTCGTCAGATCGGAGGCTATCCTGGTCCGCTCGTGATGCATGACCTCCGGTCGGCCTGGATCTCCGGCGTACACGCGCCAGCTGATGTTGTGGCTGGTTCGGAGGTGGCTGCAAGGTGCTTGGCCGGGGGAAATCCTTGGCCGCCGGTGGCGGTCACGGCGTCGATGACGTCCCGGACACCATTCCCTCCTTGGTGGCGGCGCCGAGGCTAAACCTCCCCTGCCTCCCCCTTCCCCTGCGCCCGGGTGAAAACCCTAGCCCCGGTGGCTAAGCGGCGGCTGCGCCACAGCGTCGTCACCTTCTTGAAGGCGCCGACTTGGGCATGGGGATGTTGGGTGTGCGTGGCGAGCTTGTCTGGTTCCTGGTGGCGGCCCGCCTTATCTACTGCGTCGCAGCTCCGGGCAGTGTCTCGGGGCTGCGGTGCTTCTCTTCCGGCCGTGTCTCCGATAGGGACTTCGCCCTTCCTCACCTTGTACATGCCGTGGTGGAGCGGTACTTCATCTCACTCATTGATGGCGGCGAATATCGGCGGCATGGTGCTGTGGAGGCTCGCCGCCTGATGCGCGGAGATGGACTCGCGCAGGAGGAGGTTGTTGTCTGGCGTCATGGTGACGTCGATGGCAGAGTGGCCAGACAAGGTAGAAGCCTCAATATGATCTGAAGACGGACCTGTGGAAGATGGCGGCGACGACACACGAGTGCGTCTGACCGGATTATGTTCCAGACCTGGTATGTGGCTCGGCTGGGGCTTCCGAATATGTTCTGGTTTCCGGCTTTTGATGTTAGGCTTAGGTGAGTGGTTTGGGTAGTGGCCCAGCTAGCATCCCTTCATCATTTTGGATAGGAGTAGCGGCATGTGTTGCCAAGATGGTGGATTCAGGCTCATTGTTGTAATACTTTGTAAGGTCCTCGAGAATAATCAATAGAGTGGCCGTATGCATCTGCAGAGGCCGGGGGTCATCCTCCTTTTCTAAAAAAAACCGTAGGTCCTTGATGCACTTCACTCATAAATTAACAACGGTTTTGCTGTTTGTCAGTCAACTGTCACAACGGGCCAAGCGCAGCAAGACACAGGGACGCCCGCGAGGCCCGGGATATGAATGAGCCATAGCCCGGCACATCGCAAAAGCGGCACCCCAGCTGGAAGGGAGTCATAGGTGACGTGGGGCACCGCCGGCTGCAGATGGCGGCAGCCGGCGGGCTAGACGGCGCTGGATCCGTCAAAGGTGGAAGAATTTTTGGCAGGACGAAGAAGAAACACGCCGGCCGGCCGCTGGATTTGGACTGGCATGATATTTTTTTCATGCACATAACCAATTGGCGGTCTCAAATAGAAAAAGCTGGAAAGTGCACTTCTGGAAAAGGCAGCAACAAAATAAAGAAATCGCTTAGGTGAGATGTATAGTTAATTAGCGCTAATAGAAACCCAACAGTGGCAGACAAGGGTGCAACGTACGTACCACTGCAAGCTGTGTGTATGTCTCTCCACTGTGTTGCTTGCATCCTACGTTACAGCTGGGCGGGTAGAATACACATATCATAGTTAACTCGGTTTATAGTACCCTAGTGTACAATACGTACACAAAACTGAAAAGCGTGTGGCGCTGTAATTGCAATGCTAATCAGTGATGGAGTACTAGCTACTCAACAATAAGCTCATGGAGTACTAGCTATAGTAAACATTAATTGAGCATAGCAACACTGGATTCGTGGAAGATTGACGGTAATAGCTGCGCGCGGCATATAGATCACGTACACATGAATACGTACGCAGACAGTATCTAGCTTCACGGTCAGTGTCACTCAGAACATATTTTTTTGTCAAGCAGAGTGTACTCAGACGGACAGTAAGTCTACGCATGTCAGGATCAGTGTGTGTACGTATACGTTTTCACAGGTTGAACTAGATCAAGAAAAAAATGGAAAAAAGGTTAGCCAAACCTAGCGCAGAATGGTGGCATCGGATGTGGACACGTATCTAGCTTGTGTATCGTCGGGGGGTCATGGTCCGAGCTATGAATAATGGCACAGTGATCTCGTTCATCAACACAACAGCTAAAGGTCAATCTCGGCTAACAACTACTTTTGGAGCACTCACCATATTCGTGTTGTATCGGTTGCTCCTCTATATAGTTAAGGTTATCCCTCACCAAAAAAAAAAGTTAAGTTTATGCGTTGTAACTAAAACTCAACACCGAACATGCAATCGTTTTTCAGTTTTAATTTCATTCCAGGATTAATGGATTCAACACGGAACACATAGATGGTGATGATGACACGGTGAGGTATGTCCCTCGCTCCATGGCTATCCTCTTCGGGGTGGACGGATCCTCCGATTGAACACGACTAATATAATTTTTTTGTAAATGAATTACTGAGAAATCAACCAAAAGTTCTTTTATTAATGAGAAATCAAGCAAGAATTCAACATTGAATCATCAAGGCACGAACAAGATATTCAGGCCATCATTACGAGAGTGAGTGAAAAAAATAGAGAAAATTTTGTCTGGTTCTCTATCTACTGGATGTAACCCCACACGTTACTGCATGGCCTGTGCAATTTACCGTTCTGCAGGCTCCACATTATCATCGTACAAGAATCGTATGGTAAAGCGTCATATGCACAACATTTTCATTCATTAATACCTTCTGTGTCGCTTTCTAAGAAAACGATGGAGGCTAAATAATGGATTAAAAGCCACGATGAAATTGGCACGCAAGTCCATAGGGCATTCCAGGAACAGGCTGGATTGGCACGAGGGGAGACATACTTCATCTTCTTCTTCTCCTTGGCCTCCATAGTGGTGCACCCATCGCTGCCAAGCAAGATAAGAAATCTACTGCCGGGTTTGATCGATTTGCTGCAATGCGTACGCGTGCACTGGTCAATGGGAGTCACCCTCACATCCTGATTTGTTCTTGCCCGGCTTCTAATTGCTTCTGGCCTTTTCTTTGTCTAGAGAAGGAAAGAACGAATGGTTGCTGCTATTCATAGGCTGCAATCGAGATCGTTTTTATCGCACCGGACGTTACTTGACCGCGAGACACGACAGCGACGATGACGGCAAGGGCACCGCGTCCAGACGAATCCAAAAGAATCTCTTTCTTTCTTCTTCGGATCTTGAAAGATCTCCGTCCGCCATTGTTGTACTTTTGATTAACCTGGCTTCGAGTTTTCACGACAAGATGCACGTAGGGGTACGTATTGTATTGATCATCTGCCTTTTATTTGCTGCTTTTCTGTCCTAGATCCATCATTCTCCTTTAGTTGCAAGAAGACTAGTCTCTGATTGATGACTGGCCGGACAACAGGCGGGTCCAATTAAACTGCATTCTTGTTTCTTTTTGTGCTCGTCTGCCTTTTGGCGTCGTCTCCTCTTCTTTTCTGCTTGCGTCTCTTTTTGCTGCAGTGTACTAAGTATACTACTCCTGCAAAAGAGTCTGGTTGGTGCGATTTTGTAGCGATCCTCCAACGATCACGTAGATGACAAGACTATTGTCCCTCTACATAATAAAATGTCCGTACCACTAACCAGACGACGTGAGACAAAAATGTGTGCATGCATGCTGCTTCACGATGCACAACGTGTTTTTTTTTTGAGGGGACAAAAATGCACAACGTGTGTGTTCAAGGAATGCACGTACCCGGCCCCTTGCCAGTACGGTATATTGTACTCCCTTCGTCACATAATGTAAGACGTTTTTTGGCACTATATTAGTTTCAAAATTGTCTTACATTTTGGAACGGAGGGAGTAGTCGCACGAGTGTCTGATTACTCTCATCGATTAGTTCGATAAAATTGCAGACTGCCGTCCATTTATGTACGTACTGAATGGACGTGTCATCTAAAATTTTAATTCACTGGAGAAGTGTGAGTTAAGGATGAAAGAGACAATTTCCGGAAAAGTAAAGGATGAAAGAGACAACTGAAGGAGACACCCTTGCCAATCCAAGCTACACAAAGTGTAAATGGCTAGTCTAAATTGATTCTGGCCTTTTCTTTTTCTAGAAAAGGAACGAGCAAGCATACTGGTGCTGCTACCGGCCGGGTGGGGTACTCTATTCATCGTAGGTTGCAATCCAGATCGTTTTTATTGCTCGGGAGGTTACAGGATGGCGAGACGCGACAGCGACGGGGACAATGACACACCAGCCGCGTCTAGCTCGGTCACTAGTCAAAGAAGAATCCGGAACAATTTCTTTCTGTCTTCAACATATCTCGGAAGATCTCTGCCTTTGTTAGCACTATTATTTTTTGTTTTGAGGTCTTTTCCACGACAAGACACACGTAGGAGTATGTATTATGTTCGATCATCTGCCTTTTATTTGCTGCTTTCTGTCCTCGATCATTCTCCTTTAGATAATTTTAAGATTGATAAACTAAGTTAGTCTTGGATGGACGATGTTTACCTGAAAGAAAGATGGGTCTAAACTCCATTCTTGTTTCTTTATGTCCATTGCTTTGGTGGTCTCTTCTTCTATTCTTTTACACGTTTGCTTGTGTCTCCTTGATCCCTTCTTGTGGCCGTATAGTACAAAGCAGGTTGGTCGGTGTCGGTGTCAAAACCGACGGATCTTGGGTAGGGGGTCCCAAACTGTGCGTCTAGGCGGATAGTAACAGGAGACAAGGGACACGATGTTTTTACCCAGGTTCGGGCACTCTCGATGGAGGTAAAACCCTACTCCTGCTTGATTGATATTGATGATATGGGTAGTACAAGAGTGGATCTACCACGAGATCAAGGAGGCTAAACCCTAGAAGCTAGCCTATGGTATGATTGTGTAATCGTTGTTCGTCCTACGGACTAAAACACTCCGGTTTATATAGATACCGGGGAGGGCTAGGGTTACACAGAGTCGGTTACAATGGTAGGAGATCTACATATCCGTATCGCCAAGCTTGCCTTCCACGCCAAGGAAAGTCCCATCCGGACACGGGACGAAGTCTTCAATCTTGTATCTTCATAGTCTTGGAGTCCTTCTGACGATGATAGTCCGGCTGTCCGGACACCCCCTAGTCCAGGACTCCCTCAGTAGCCCCTGAACCAGGCTTCAATGACGATGAGTCCGGCGCGCATATTGTTCGGCATTGCAAGGCGGGTTCCTCCTCCGAATAATTCATAGAAGATTGTGAACACCAGCATAGTGTCCGGCTCTGCAAAATAAATTCCATATTCCCCCATAGAGAGAATAATATGTACACAAGTTCAATCTGCTGACGTGTTTTGTGGCATGACGTCACACCACTACCAAGCCTTTACTTGAATCGTTTTTTACTATACCACCTCAGCGCGTTTAGCGAAGCGGTTTCTTTGGCACGTCTTGTCGAAGCAGAGATCGTGTTCCCCTTATTCCGGGATTCTCATCAATACGGACGTGGGTAACCCAACCGCGCCATTGATGGTGGCGCTTGGGAGATAAGCGAGTTTTACCAGGTTAGTGGGGACGCATAGTTTTCGTCCGCCCATATATAAGGGGATAAGGATCCACCTTTTCACCTACGCCTTCTTCCTCCTTTGCTTATCCATCTCCGCGCACTCGAGCTCCAGCGCCCAAGTTCACGCATCTCGTCTCGACCTTCTCCGACCATGTCTGGAGTGGGAGGCAAATGGATGGCCTCCTCCGTTACGGAGGGGCACGTCGAAAGACTGCGCAGCGCCGGATATCTGTCCAGCGACATCGCGCACCGGCTGCCCGACAAGGGGCAGCTCACCCCCACCCCCAGGCCCCATGAGAGGGTCGTATTCCTTCCCCACTTCCTCCGCTGACTGGGCTTTCCACTTCACCCCTTTGTCTGGGGGCTCATGTTCTACTATGGCCTGGACTTCCATGATCTGGCGCCAAACTTCATCCTCAACATCTCGGTGTTTATCGTCGTTGAAGGAAATATGCCCTAGAGGCAATAATAAAGTTATTATTTATTTCCTCATATCATGATAAATGTTTATTATTCATGCTAGAATTGTATTAACCGGAAACATGATACATGTGTGAATACATAGACAAACATATAGTCACTAGTATGCCTCTACTTGACTAGCTCATTAATCAAAGATGGTTATGTTTCCTAACTATTGACATGTGTTGTCATTTGATTAATGGGATCACATCATTAGGAGAATGAGGTGATTGACATGACCCATCCCGTTAGCTTAGCACTTGATCGTTTAGTATTCTGCTATTGCTTCCTTCATGACTTATACATGTTCCTATAACTATGAGAATTGTGTAACTCCCGTTTACCGGAGGAACACTTTGGGTACTACCAAACGTCACAACGTAACTGGGTGATTATAAAGGAGTACTACAAGTGTCTCCGAAGGTACATGTTGAGTTAGCATAATTCAAGATTAGGTTTTGTCACTCCGATTGTCGGAGAGGTATCTCTGGGCCCTCTCGGCAATGCTCATCACCTAAGCCTTGCAAGCATGTAACTAATGAGTTAGTTATAAGATGAAGTATTACAGAACGAGTAAAGAGACTTGTCGATAACGAGATTGAACTAGGTATTGGATACCGACGATCGAATCTCGGACAGGTAACATACCGATGACAAAGGGAACAACGTATGTTGTTATGCGGTTTGACCGATAAAGATCTTCGTAGAATATGTAGGAACCAATATGGGCATCCAGGTCCCGCTATTGGTTATTGACCAGAGATGTGTCTCAGTCATGTCTACATCATTCTCGAACCGTAGGGTCCGCACGCTTAAGGTTTCGATGACAGTTATATTATGAGTTTATGTATTTGATGTACCGAAGGTTGTTCGGAGTCTCGGATATGATTACGGACATGACGAGGAGTCTCGAAATGGTCGAGACATAAAGATTGATATATTGGACGGATATATTTGGACACCGGAAAGGTTCCGGAGAAGTTTGGAGCCGCGGAAGGTTACCGGAACCCCCCGGGAGGTATATGGGCCTTATTGGGCCCATGTAGGAGGAAGAGAGAAGGAGCAAGGGAAGGGGGCGCGCCCCCCCAAGCCCAATCCGAATTGGGGCAGGGGGCC
>NC_041383.1:818784705-818819714 GCF_002162155.2 Triticum dicoccoides | reverse complement strand
CCTATTACTACTACTAGTACTACTTCCTAATACTAGTACTCTTTCCTTCCCCCTCCAAATAAGATAAGGAAAAGAGAGGGAAACCTACTTGGAGTAGGTTTCCCCCTCCTCATGGCGCGCCCCCCCTAGGGCCGGCCACCTCCACCCTCCCTCCTTTATATACAGGGGTAGGGGGCACCCTAGGACACACAAGTTGATCATTGATCGTTCCTTAGCCGTGTGCGGTGCCCCCCTCCATGATATTACACCCCGGTCATATTGTAGCGGTGCTTAGGCGAAGCCCTGCAATAGGAGAACATCAAGATCGTCACCACGCCGTCGTGCTGACGGAACTCGCCCTCGGCGCCTCTGCTGGATCGGAGATCGAGGGTGCGTCATCGAGTTGTACGCGTGTCAAGAACTCGGAGGTGCCGGAGTAACGGTACTTGGATCGGTTGAACCGGAGGACGTACGACTACTTCCTCTACGTTGCGTCAACGCTTCCGCTTCGTTCTACGAGGGTACGTAGACAACACTCTCCCCTCGTTGCTATATCATCACCATGATCTTGCGTGTGCGTAGGAAATTTTTTGAAATTAGCACGTTCCCCAACAGTGGCATCCGAGCCTAGGTTTTATGTGTTGATGTTATATGCACGAGTAGAACACAAGTAAGTTGTGGACGATATAAGTCATACTGCCTACCAGCATGTCATACTTTGGTTCAGCGGTATTGTGAGATGAAGCGGCCCGGACCGACATTACGCGTACGCTTACGCGAGACTGGTTTCATCGTTACGAGCACTCGTGCTTAAAGGTGGCTGGCGGGTGTCTGTCTCTCTCACTTTAGTTGAACCGAGTGTGGCTACGCCCGGTCCTTGTGAAGGTTAAAACGGAGTCTATTTGACAAACTATCGTTGTGGTTTTGATGCGTAGGTGAGATTGGTTCTTGCTTAAGCCCGTAGCAACCACGTAAAATTTGCAACAACAAAGTAGAGGACGTCTAACTTGTTTTTGCAGGGCATGTTGTGATGTGATATGGCCAAGACATGATGCTATATTTTATTGTATGAGATGATCATGTTTTGTAACCGAAGTTATCGGCAACTGGCAGGAGCCATATGGTTGTCGCTTTATTGTATGAAATGCAAACGCCCTGTAATTGCTTTACTTTATCACTAAGCAGTAGCGATAGTCGTAGAAGCAATAGATGGCGTAACGACAACGATGCTACGATGGAGATCAAGGTGTCGCGCCGGTGACGATGGTGATCACGACGGTGCTTCGAAGATGGAGATCACAAGCACAAGATGATGATGGCCATATCATATCACTTATATTGATTGCATGTGATGTTTATCCTTTATGCATCTTATCTTGCTTTGATTGACGGTAGCATTTTAAGATGATCTCTCACTAATTATCAAGAAGTGTTCTCCCTGAGTATGCACCGTTGCGAAAGTTCTTCGTGCTGAGACACCACGTGATGATCGGGTGTGATAGGTCTACGTTCAAATACAACGGGTGCAAAACAGTTGCACACGCGGAATACTCAGGTTATACTTGACGAGCCTAGCATATACAGATATGGCCTCGGAACACGGGGACCGAAAGGTCGAGCGTGAATCATATAGTAGATATGATCAACATAGAGATGTTCACCATTGAAACTACTCCATCTCACGTGATGATCGGACATGGTTTAGTTGATTTGGATCACGTAATCACTTAGATGACTAGAGAGATGTCTGTCTAAGTGGGAGTTCTTTAGTAATATGATTAATTGAACTTAAATTTATCATGAACTTAGTACCTGATAGTATTTTGCTTGTCTATGTTTGTTTGTAGATAGATAGCTCGTGCTATTGTTCCGTTGAATTTTAATGCGTTCCTTGAGAAAGCAAAGTTGAAAGATGATGGTAGCAATTACACGGACTGGGTCCGTAACCTGCGGATTATCCTCATTGCTGCACAGAAGAGTTACGTCCTGGAAGCACCGCTGGGTGCCAGGCTTGCTGCTGATGCAACTGACGACGTTAAGAACGTCTGGCAGAGCAAAGCTGATGACTACTCTATAGTTCAGTGTGCCATGCTTTACGACTTAGAACCGGGTCTTCAACGACGTTTTGAACGTCATGGGGCATATGAGATGTTCCAGGAGTTGAAGTTAATATTTCAAGCAAATGCCCGGATTGAGAGATATGAAGTCTCCAATAAGTTCTACAGCTGCAAGATGGAGGAGAACAGTTCTGTCAGTGAGCATATACTCAAAATGTCTGGGTATAATAATCACTTGATTCAACTGGGAGTTAATCTTCCGGATGATAGCGTCATTGACAGAATTCTCCAATCACTGCCACCAAGCTACAAGAGCTTTGTGATGAACTATAATGTGCAAGGGATGAACAAAACTATTCCCGAGCTCTTCGCGATGCTGAAAGCCGCGGAGGTAGAAATCAAAAAGGAGCATCAAGTGTTGATGGTCAACAAGACCACTGGTTTCAAGAAAAGGGGCAAAGGGAAGAAGAAGGGGAACTTCAAAAGGAACGGCAAACAAGTTGCTGCCCAAGTGAAGAAACCCAAGTCTGGACCTAAGCCTGAAACTGAGTGCTTCTACTGCAAGCAGACTGGACACTGGAAGCGGAACTGCCCCAAGTATTTGGCGGATAAGAAGGATGGCAAAGTGAACAAAGGTATATGTGATATACATGTTATTGATGTGTACCTTACTAATACTCGCAGTAGCACCTGGGTATTTGATACTGGTTTTGTTGCTAACATTTGAAACTCGAAACAGGGACTACGGATTAAGCGAAGATTAGCTAAGGACGAGGTGACGATGCGCGTGGGAAATGGTTCCAAAGTCGATGTGATCGCGGTCGGCACGCTACCTCTACATCTACCATCGGTATTAGTTTTAGACCTGAATAATTGTTATTTGGTGCCTGCGTTGAGCATGAACATTATATCTGGATCTTGTTTGATGCGAGACGGTTATTCATTTAAATCAGAGAATAATGGTTGTTCTATTTATATGAGTAATATCTTTTATGGTCATGCACCCTTGAAGAGTGGTCTATTTTTATTAAATCTCGATAGTAGTGATACACATATTCATAATGTTGAAGACAAAAGATGCAGAGTTGATAATGATAGTGCAACATATTTGTGGCACTGCCGTTTAGGTCATATCGGTGTAAAACGCATGAAGAAACTCCATTCTGATGGACTTCTGGAATCACTTGATTATGAATCACTTGGTACTTGCGAACCGTGCCTCATGGGCAAGATGACCAAAACACCGTTCTCCGGATCTATGGAGAGAGCAACAGATTTGTTGGAAATCATACATACAGATGTATGTGGTCCGATGAATGTTGAGGCTCGTGGCGGATATCGTTATTTCCTCACCTTCACAGATGATTTGAGCAGATATGGGTATATCTACTTGATGAAGCACAAGTCTGAAACATTTGAAAAGTTCAAAGAATTTCAGAGTGAAGTAGAAAATCATCGTAACAAGAAAATAAAGTTTCTACGATCTGATCGTGGAGGAGAATATTTGAGTTACGAGTTTGGTTTACATTTGAAACAATGTGGAATAGTTTCGCAACTCACGCCACCTGGAACACCACAGCGAAATGGTGTGTCCGAATGTCGTAATCGTACATTACTTGATATGGTGCGATCTATGATGTCTCTTACCGATTTACCGCTATCGTTTTGGGGTTATGCTTTAGAGACGACCGCATTCACGTTAAATAGGGCACCATCAAAATCCGTTGAGACGATGCCTTATGAACTGTGGTTTGGCAAGAAACCAAAGTTGTCGTTTCTCAAAGTTTGGGGCTGCGATGCTTATGTGAAGAAACTTCAACCAGATAAGCTCGAACCCAAATCGGAGAAATGTGTCTTCATAGGATACCCAAAGGAGACAATTGGGTACACCTTCTATCACAGATCTGAAGGCAAGATTTTCGTTGCTAAAATCGGATCCTTTCTAGAGAAGGAGTTTCTCTCGAAAGAAGTGAGTGGGAGGAAAGTAGAACTTGATGAGATAACTGTATCTACTCCCTTATTGGAAAGTAGTTCATCACAAGAACCGGTTCCTGTGACAACTACACCAATTAGTGAGGAAGCTAATGATATTGATCATGAAACTTCAGATCAAGTTTCTACTGAACCTCGTAGGTCTACCAGAGTAAGATCCGCACCAGAGTGGTACGGAAATCCTATTCTGGAAGTCATGTTACTAGACCATGATGAACCTACGAACTATGAGGAAGCGATGATGAGCCCAGATTCCGCAAAATGGCTAGAGGCCATGAAATCTGAGATAGGATCCATGTATGAAAACAAAGTATGGACTTTGGTTGACTTGCCCGATGATCGGCAAGCCATTGAGAATAAATGGATCTTTAAGAAGAAGACTGATGCTGATGGTAATGTTACTATCTACAAAGCTCGACTTGTTGCAAAAGGTTTTCGACAAGTTCAAGGGGTTGACTACGATGAGACTTTCTCACCCGTAGCAATGCTTAAGTCTGTCCGAATCATGTTGGCTATTGCTGCATTTCATGATTATGAAATTTGGCAAATGGATGTCAAGACTGCATTCTTGAATGGATTTCTAGAAGAAGAGTTGTATATGATGCAACCTGTAGGTTTTGTTGATCCAAAAGGTGCTGACAAAGTGTGCAAGCTCCAACGTTCCATTTATGGACTGGTGCAAGCATCTCGGAGTTGGAATAAACGTTTTGATAGTGTGATCAAAGCATATGGCTTTATACGGACTTTTGGAGAAGCCTGTATTTACAAGAAAGTGAGTGGGAGCTCTGTAGCATTTCTAGTTTTATATGTTGATGACATATTATTAATTGGAAATGATATAGAATTTCTGGATAGCATAAAGGGATACTTGAATAAAAGTTTTTCTATGAAAGACCTCGGTGAAGCTGCTTACATATTGGGCATCAAGATCTATAGAGATAGATCAAGACGCTTAATAGGACTTTCACAAAGTACATACCTTGACAAAATTTTGAAAAAGTTCAAAATGGATCAGGCAAAGAAAGGATTCTTGCCTGTGCTACAAGGTGTGAAGTTGAGTCAAACTCAATGCCCGACCACAGCAGAAGATAGAGAGAAAATTAAAGATGTTCCCTATGCTTCATCCATAGGCTCTATCATGTATGCAATGTTGTGTACCAGACCTGACGTATGCTTAGCAATAAGCTTGGCAGGTAGGTACCAAAGTAATCCAGGAGTGGATCACTGGACAGCGGTCAAGAACATCCTGAAATACCTGAAAAGGACTAAGGATATGTTTCTCGTATATGGAGTTGACAAAGAGCTAGTCGTAAATGGTTACGTCGATGCAAGCTTTGACACTGATCCGGACGATTCTAAATCGCAGACCGGATACGTGTTTTTATTAAACGGTGGAGCTGTAAGTTGGTGCAGTTCTAAACAAAGCGTCGTGGCAGGATCTACATGTGAAGCGGAGTACATAGCTGCTTCTGAAGCAGCAAATGAAGGAGTCTGGATGAAGGAGTTCATTTCTGATCTAGGTGTCATACCTAGTGCATCGGGACCAATGAAGATCTTCTGTGACAATACTGGTGCAATTGCCTTGGCAAAGGAATCCAGATTTCACAAGAGGACCAAGCACATCAAGAGACGCTTCAATTCCATTCGGGACCAAGTCCAAGTGGGAGACATAGAGATTTGCAAGATACATACGGATCTGAATGTTGCAGACCCGTTGACTAAGCCTCTCTCACGAGCAAAACATGATCAGCACCAAGACTCCATGGGTGTTAGAATCATTACTATGTAATCTAGATTATTGACTCTAGTGCAAGTGGGAGATTGAAGGAAATATGCCCTAGAGGCAATAATAAAGTTATTATTTATTTCCTCATATCATGATAAATATTTATTATTCATGCTAGAATTGTATTAACCGGAAACATGATACATGTGTGAATACATAGACAAACATATAGTCACTAGTATGCCTCTACTTGACTAGCTCATTAATCAAAGATGGTTATGTTTCCTAACTATTGACATGTGTTGTCATTTGATTAATGCGATCACATCATTAGGAGAATGAGGTGATTGACATGACCCATCCCGTTAGCTTAGCACTTGATCGTTTAGTATTCTGCTATTGCTTCCTTCATGACTTATACATGTTCCTATAACTATGAGAATTGTGTAACTCCCGTTTACCGGAGGAACACTTTGGGTACTACCAAACGTCACAACATAACTGGGTGATTATAAAGGAGTACTACAGGTGTCTCCGAAGGTACATGTTGAGTTAGCATAATTCGAGATTAGGTTTTGTCACTCCGATTGTCGGAGAGGTATCTCTGGGCCCTCTCGGCAATGCTCATCACCTAAGCCTTGCAAGCATGTAACTAATGAGTTAGTTATAAGATGAAGTATTACAGAACGAGTAAAGAGACTTGTCGATAACGAGATTGAACTAGGTATTGGATACCGACGATCGAATCTCGGACAAGTAACATACCGATGACAAAGGGAACAACGTATGTTGTTATGCGGTTTGACCGATAAAGATCTTCGTAGAATATGTAGGAACCAATATGGGCATCCAGGTCCCGCTATTGGTTATTGACCAGAGATGTGTCTCAGTCATGTCTACATCGTTCTCGAACCGTAGGGTCCGCACGCTTAAGGTTTCGATGACAGTTATATTATGAGTTTATGTATTTTGATGTACCGAAGGTTGTTCGGAGTACCGGATATGATTACGGACATGACGAGGAGTCTCGAAATGGTCGAGACATAAAGATTGATATATTGGACGGATATATTTGGACACCGGAAAGGTTCCGGAGAAGTTTGGAGCCCCGGAAGGTTACTGGAACCCCCCGGGAGGTATATGGGCCTTATTGGGCCCATGTAGGAGGAAGAGAGAAGGAGCAAGGGAAGGGGGCGCGCCCCCCCAAGCCCAATCCGAATTGGGGCAGGGGGCCGGCCCCCCCCTTTCCTTTCTCCTTCCCCCTCTTCCTATTAGTACTACTAGTACTACTTCCTAATACTAGTACTCTTTCCTTCCCCCTCCAAATAAGATAAGGAAAAGAGAGGGAAACCTACTTGGAGTAGGTTTCCCCCTCCTCATGGCGCGCCCCCCTAGGGCCGGCCACCTCCTCCCTCCCTCCTTTATATACGGGGGTAGGGGGGCACCCTAGGACACACAAGTTGATCATTGATCGTTCCTTAGCCGTGTGCGGTGCCCCCCTCCACGATATTACACCTCGGTCATATTGTAGCGGTGCTTAGGCGAAGCCCTGCAACAGGAGAACATCAAGATCGTCACCACGCCGTCGTGCTGACGGAACTCCCCCTCGGCGCCTCTGCTGGATCGGAGATCGAGGGTGCGTCATCGAGCTGTACGCGTGTCAAGAACTCGGAGGTGCCGGAGTAACGGTACTTGGATCGGTTGAACCGGAGGACGTACGACTACTTCCTCTATGTTGCGTCAACGCTTCCGCTTCGGTCTACGAGGGTACGTAGACAACACTCTTCCCTCGTTGCTATATCATCACCATGATCTTGCGTGTGCGTAGGAAATTTTTTGAAATTACCACGTTCCCCAACAGTCGTGTGCGAGGCCTTCCTGTGCATCCAGCCCCACTTCGGCTTGTGGCTCAAGACCTTCAATGTCAAGCCGAAGGTGGTGAAGGGCACTCAAGCGGAGTGCGGAGGCGCCATGTTGGGCAAGATGCCCAATGTCATCTGGCTCGAAGGGGCCTTCGTGGAGTCCGTCAAGGGGTGGCAATCGGGGTGGTTCTATATCACCGAGCCGCGCGACCCTAAGTGGGCGGCGGCCCCCGAGTTCAGATCTGGCATCCCTATGCAGCTCACCTCCTGGAAAGAGAAGGGACTGCTATGGGGTAATTCGGAGGAGCTGACCGGACTCCAAACCTGTATCCAGAAGCTGCTGAACAAGAAGCTCAGGCTTGTCAATGTGATCCAGGTCATGCTCGTCTGCCGGATTCTCCCTTGCCAACAACGGGCTTTTAATTTGTGGGAGTTCGATCCGGCACGGCACCAGGCCTTGAGCGGGCTCTTCGACACGATGTATGAAGCCGCCTGGAGGGTGCTGTTCAAGGGCGGAGAAGCCCCCGCGTCCGCGACGGAAGACCGCGGATTCAGCACCAAGCGCCCGGCCGGCGAGGTAAGCTTTGTTATCCTCTATGGGACTTTTATTTTCTTTCATAGTTTGACTCTATGCGGGATCTAAAACTCCCGATGCCTTTGACAGGACTGGCAGAGGATGTCCGGACAGGTAAACTGTCCGGCTCCCCTCCCCGAAGACCCAGCGGACGCCCGCTTGACGGGGCTGCTGGTCCCGGCACTCTATGTGGTGCCGGAGAAGAAGGCCAAGAAGGAGGCCACGGGTACTCGAAAGAGTTCCCGTTTTCAGGTGTCCGACGACTCCGAGGCGGACTCCTCCCCCGAAGGCGAGGAGGAGGAAGAAGACTCTCTCCCAGAGGAAGGAGTGAGGAAAAGGAAGGCTTCCCCAACAGGGGAGGCCGAAGGGTCCAAGAGGGGAAGGACTATTCCCCCGGACAGCTCCGCCAACGCCAACATTGGCGACGAAGAGTGGCCCTCAAGGGCCAGGCCTCCGGCAAGATCGTAAGTATCCGGATTCCTGAATTATTTATAATTTTTCTTTTGTGTCACATAGTGTCCCTCTAATGTCGCACGCTACCTGCAGTCCGGCCGATGATGATCTCCCCGCTTCATCGAGCGGGTCGTTGGCTCCATCGGATGTAGATTCCATCCCGACTGCCTCCACCCCTCGCGATGCTGGGGACGCCGAGGCGGGATCCTGAGAAGGGACCCATCAGGAGGAGGCTCCGGAGGCGCCACAAGGCAGCCTCCCGGACTTTGCGCCGGACTCCACGCCGGAACCCGCAGTGGTTCCGGAGTCCGGCAGGCGGCCCCTTCGCAAGAAGGGCAAGACCGTGACGCCAGCGGCTTCCGTCCAACTGGAGGCGTCGGACAACTTGTTGGAGGCGCTCAAAGGCGCTTCCATCGAGGAAGAACACCACACTATCATGAGTGCGGTGATTCAGAAGGTTCAGCTCGCCAAGAGCGGGCTGACCGAAGCCAGCAGTAGCCTTCTAACAGGCTTTGAGGTAAGAAGTTAAAAATATGCAATGTAATACCGCATAGACAGTAGCCCCTAATGCTCGGTTCGGTGTTCGGAAAGAAAAGCCGGACTGAGGATCTAAAAAAAGATATACGCAGGGTTGCTAAAAATTATGTCAATATGGGTTTGCAGGCTGCGCTGCTGACCTCTGCCGCATTGACTGCGGAGGTCGGTGCTTTGAAGCAGGACCTCGAGCGGTCCGAGCAAGAGCTCGGCCGTGCCAAGAAGCAGCTCGAGGACAAAGAAGGTGAGTAACACCACTTTGAAATTTGTACCTTACAGAAAAGGATTTAGGTTGCAATAAAAATAACAAGGATAACGTGGGTACTGCAGGGGCCTCGAACGAGATGGCGACCCTAAAGGAGGCCGTGTCCGCGGCCGAACGCAATGCGGCCGCAGAACGAGCGGAGCGAGAGAGGCAGGAGGCGCGGGTGGCGGAGGTGCGGCAAGAGCTCCAGGCTCTCATGGAAAAGCATGAGAGTTTGGAGCGTGACTCGAAGACTCGAGAGTCCGAGCTTGCCTCGACTCTTGAAAGTGCCAAAGCCGCTAAGGCCGAGGCCCATAAGGCCCTCCAGGAGATTGAGGCGACGAAGAAGATAGCGGCGGGTAAGACATTTCTCATGCAAAGCAAGCATGTGAATGTAAATTACCTGTTACTTACCCGAATTCGGAGCTCTCCAGGGGCGTTTGCAGATCTTCCTCGCAGTGTGTCTGATGCCGCCGCATTCTACCGGGCTGAGGAGGGGAGCTCGACGGAGAAGGTCTTCTGGTCTCAGTACGCTGAGGCCGGACATCCGGTGCCCCCTAGCGACCAGCTGAAGCAGCTGGTCGAGCTCCACAAGGTAGCCGAGCAGGCCATGAAGGGCCTCATAGTCCGGCTGTGGCCTGGAGAGGCCATGCCTGGGAGATACTTCTGGCTCATGCGGCGGCTGGTGGATGCGTGCCCCTGGGTGGAGGTCATCAAGCGCTCCGCCTGCATTGAAGTTGCCCGTCGGGTCCTTGCCTGCGCAAAGGTGCATTGGGGCAGGCTGGATGCGGAGAGGCTCCTGACGGATGCGCCGCCACCGGGCAAAGAGTATCATACGCCCGAGATGTACTATAAGACTGTCCTGAAGGGTGCCCGCAAGATTGCGGATGAGTGCCCCAAACATGTAATTATTGAGTAGACTCGCTGTGTGTTATCCTGTGCGCTGAAAACTTTGTTCATATGCGCTAAGCAACACTTATTGATTTAAAATATTACCTTTTATGCGGCCGTTTATTAAATCTGAGAGATGGCAAGTCGTCGGCTTCAGCCCCCATGCCACGAGTGCTGGGGTGTTCGGGATAAACTTGAGCACTCTTGTTCCCATTTTTGGGTCCATCTAGGGAGGCGCTCAACACAACGAACAAGGCAACCGGACTTATAATGCTTGAACACTCTCACTTAGCCATAGAATTCTATAATTTTAAATTTCGGCGAAGCCCCTAGTATTCGGAAGACCGAGTTCGGGGCGCTATCCACGCCTTGGCCGGACAATATCCGGTTCTTCGCTCGAAGCGGCATAAGTCTTTAGGGACTCGAAAAGACCTCTCGAACAGCGACCAGTCTCTCGCCTTATCATGAGAGTCAGTTTTAGCTTTCTCCACTGAGGCACTCGCCCAGCTCAACCGGGCCGCAATCGCAGTGGTTCTCCCAGTGCTACCTTAGCCGACAGAACGGAACGTAAGGTACCAAAACATGGGAGCCGGGCAAACCCAACTATTGACCCAAGACATGATTCGGAGCCGATTCATATAATGCTATAAGTTCGGGGTGCCGCACTTGTGAAAGTGTTCGGACTTATCACACCATAATGCGGGGAACGTAAGCCCCTGGTGTATTCGGCCGTACCAAATTGTACGGATGCAGGATGTTGTAAATGAACATATATGTAAAGTAATGCAATTATAGGAAAAAAGTGATGCATTATTTATTCAAGGAATTCTGCTATGAGTGCGGAATGATGCAAATGGTGCGTTAAGCTAGGGATTGGACTATTTTAAACATGTCCCCCTCCAGGGGTGGGCTGCGGAATGTTGTAATAAACAGATTTAATGCTCGTAATGGAGACCACCTGAGTGTTCGTCGTAGCCCTTGTTCCTCCCTGGCTGTTGCATCGTGAGTTCGGCCGATCTACTGCCGGACAGGACCTCTTGTAAACGGAGTCTTGTGTATGAAAAGAAGAAAGATAAAAATAAAAAGAGCGACACACTTGGGAGCCCCTGGTGTGGTCGAGCCGCACTCTGGGTCTGTTGTGGTCGTGCCCCTCCCCCTATGCCCATGGTATCTTCAGAGCGTAATGATGTACGCGGAGGACTGGTCTTGCAATAATGCGAGGGCTGGGGTTGGGGCCGCATTGCTATGCGTGCTCAGAACGTGCCAGGTGGTCTTGATTGATGTTGCTCCGGGCGCGTTTGGCCGTGTCCGGTCGTTTAACGGCCGGACTCGAAAATTGCCTTAGAAGGTTGCTCTGTACTTCTGCCGCGAGAGCCGCTGTATGTTCCTCCGTTCGGAGGGAGCGTTCCGTATTTCCATTGATCGTGATGACTCCATGAGGGCCTGGCATCTTGAGCTTGAGGTATGCATAATGCGACACCGCGTTGAACTTTGCGAACACGGTTCGTCCGAGCAGGGCGTGATAGCCGCTGCGGAACGGGACTATGTCGAAGATTAACTCCTCGCTTCGGAAATTATCCGCGGATCCGAAAGTGTGACTGAGCCTGTACAATTGGCCTCAACACCTGGTATGACGCCCTTGAAGGTCGTCTTTGTAGGTTTAATCCTTCAGGGGTCTATGCCCATCTTGCGCACTGTATCCTGATAAAGCAGGTTCAGGCTACTGCCACCGTCCATCAGGACTCTCGTGAGGTGAAATCCGTCGACAATTGGGTCTAAAACCAATGCGGCGAATCCGCCATGGCGGATACTGGTCGGATGGTCTCTTCGATCGAAAGTGATCGGGCAAGAGGACCATGGATTGAACTTCGGGGCGACTGGCTCCATCGCATATACGTCCCATAGTGCACGCTTTCGCTCCCTCTTGGGTATATGGGTAGCGTATATCATGTTTACCGTCCGCACTTGTGGGGGGAAGCCCTTCTGTCCTCTATTGTTCGGCGGCCGGGTCTATTCCTCGTCATCGCTGTGCAGCCCCTTGTCATTGTTTTCGGCAATTAACTTGCCTGCCTGCTTAAATACCCAACAATCTCTGTTGGCGTGGTTAGCTGGCTTTTTGAGGGTGCCATGTATCTGGCATGAGCGGTCGAGTATTCAGTCCAGATTGGACGGACCCGGAGTGGTTCTTTTGAATGCCTTCTTCCGCTGACCGGGTTTAGAGCCTCGGAATCCGGCGTTGACTGCCGTATCCTCATTGCTATCGCCGCTAACGCGGCGTTTGTTTTTGCTTCGACACGACCTGCCGTTGTGGTCCTTAGTATCCGGACTGCCAGCATTTTTACTGAGGTTGTTTCTGGGAGCTAGCCAGCTATCCTCTCCCGCACAGAAGCGGGTCATTAATGATGTGAGGGCTGCCATGGATTTCGGCTTTTCCTGTCCTAGGTGCCGGGCTAGCCATTCGTCGCGGATGTTATGTTTGAAGGCTGCGAGGGCCTCTGCATCCGGACAGTCGACGATTTGATTTTTCTTGGTTAAGAACCGTGTCCAGAACTGTCTGGCCGATTCATCTGGCTGCTGAATTATGTGGCTTAGGTCATCGGCGTCTCGTGGTCGCACATATGTGCCCTGGAAGTTGTCGAGGAATGCGGCTTCCATGTCCTCCCAACACCCAATTGACTCTGCGGGCAAGCTGTTAAGCCAATGCCGAGCTGGTCCTTTAAGCTTGAGCGGGAGATATTTGATGGCGTGGAGATCGTCGCCGCGGGCCATATGGATATGAAGGAGATAATCCTCGATCCAAACCGCGGGGTCTGTTGTGCCATCGTAGGATTCAATGTTGACGGGTTTAAACCCTTCAGGGATTTGATGATCCATTACTTCGTCTGTGAAGCATAGTGGGTGTGCGGCGCCTCTGTATTGAGCAATGTCACGACGTAGCTCAAGAGAGCGTTGTCTGCTATGTTCGGCCCGGCCGGAGTTGTTGTATCCGGCACGACGGTATTCGTCGTGGGTCGTGGGGCGTCCACGTGATCCATAGATAGATCTAGATTGTCTTGCCTTATCCTCCAATATATCACGCAAGCCCGGTGCGTTCCCCCGTGGCTTCGTACTTTTTGAGCGGTGCCGGGGTACGGTTCTGGTGGAGGGCCTAGATGCCTCTCTATCGCGGCCACGAGGTGGTCGGTCTACCGTATTGTGCGCTGGTGATGAAGGTTTGTATACTTCCTCCTCTAGTCGGGGGAGCAACTTGCGTTTTGGCTAGCTTTTGGAGGGGCGTTCAAGTTGATACTCTTCGGCCACGAGGACCTCGGTCCATCTGTCGGCCAGCAGGTCTTGATCAGCTTGAAGCTGTTGCTGCTTTTTATTTAGACTGTTCACCGTGGCCATTAGCCTGCATTTAAAACGCTCTTGTTCGACGGGATCCTCGGGCACGACAAATTCGTCATCGTTGAGGCTTGCCTCGTCTCCGGAGGGAGGCATGTAATTGTCATCCTCTAACTCCTCGTCTGCCGCTCTCTCTCGAGGGCTGGCTTCCCCGTCCTCCTGTGCTGAGTTGTACTGGAGGGGGTTGTCTTCGGCACTTTCTGGGGTGTTATTATCTCCGGTGCCGGAATCTCCATTCTTGATGTGGCGGGATTTAGAGCGGCGCCTCTGACGCCGGTGCTTGGGCTATGTCTTTAAGGAATCTGCCTCAGCTGCTTCTTCGCCGTCCCCATCTTTTGGGGTGTCCACCATGTATATGTCGTATGACGAGGTGGTCTTCCAGTGCCCTGTAGGCGCTGGTTCTTGATCGTCTCCGGCATCGTCGTCCATACCGTCGATGTCTTCGGATTCGTAGTCTAGCATGTCAGTTAGATCGTCGACAGTGGCTACAAAGTGGGTGGTGGGTGGGCTTTGAATTTCTTCGTCGTCCGCATCCCAACCATCCTGGCCGTAGTCTGGCCAGGGCTCTCCGGATAGCGAGAGATGCTTTAGCGAATTTAGGATGTCGCCAAAGGGTGAGTGCTGAAAGATGTGCGCAGCGGTGAACTCCATGATCGGCGCCTGTCGGTGTCAAAACCGGCGGATCTCGGGTAGGGGGTCCCGAACTGTGCGTCTAGGCAGATGGTAACAGGAGACAAGGGTAACGATGTTTTACCTAGGTTCGGGCCCTCTTGATGGAGGTAAAACCCTACGTCCTGCTTGATTAATATTGATGATATGGGTAGTACAAGAGTGGATCTACCACGAGATCAAGGAGGCTAAACCCTAAAGCAAGCCTATGGTATGATTGTTGTAATGTATGTTTTGTCCTACGGACTAAAGCCCTCCGGTTTATATAGACATCGGAGAAGGCTAGGGTTACACAGAGTCGGTTACAATGGTAGGAGATCTACATATCCGTATCGCCAAGCTTGCCTTCCACGCCAAGGAAAGTCCCATCCGGACACGGGACGGAGTCTTCAATCTTGTATCTTCGTAGTCTTGGAGTCCGGCGGACGATGATAGTCCGGCTGTCCGGATACCCCCTAGTCCAGGACTCCCTCAGTAGCCCCTGAACCAGGCTTCAATGACGATAAGTCCGGCGCGCATAATGTTCGGCATTGCAAGGCGGGTTCCTTCTTTGAATAATCCAGAGAAGATCATGAACACCAGGATAGTGTCCGGCTCTGCAAAATAAATTCCACATTCCACCATAGAGAGAATAAAATGTACACAAGTTGAATCTGCTGACGTATTATGCGGCATGACATCACACTGCTACCAAGCCTTTACTTGAATCGTTTTTTATTATACCACCTCAGCACGTTTAGCGAAGCGGTTTCCTTGGCACATCCTGTCGAAGCAGAGATCGTGTTCCCCTTATTCCGGGATTCTCATCAATACGGACGTGGGTAACCCAACCGCGCCATTGATGGTGGCGCTTAGGAGATAAGCGAGTTTTACCAGGCTGGTGGGGGACGCACAGTCTTCGCCCGCCTATATATAAGGGATAAGGATTCACCTTCTCGCCTACGCCTTCTTCCTCCTTTGCTTATCCATCTCCGCGCACTCAAGCTCCAACGCCCAAGCTCGCGTATCTCGCCTCGACCTTTTCCGACCATGTCCGGAGCGGGAGGCAAATGGTTGGCCTCCACCGTTAAGGAGGAGCACATCACCAAGCTGCGCAGCGCCGGATACCTTTCCAGCGACATCGCGCATCGGCTGCCCGACGAGGGGCAGCTCATCCCTACCCCCAGGCCCCATGAGAGGGTCGTTTTCCTCCCCCACTTCCTCCGCGGACTAGGCTTTCCACTTCACCCTTTTGTCCGGGGGCTCATGTTCTACTACGGCATGGATTTCCACGATCTGGCGCCGAACTTCATCCTCAACATCTCGACGTTTATCGTCGTGTGTGAGGCCTTCCTCTGCATCCGGCCCCACTTCGGCCTGTGGCTCAAGACCTTCAACGTCAAGCCGAAGGTTGTGAAGGGCACGCAAGCGGAATGCGGAGGCGCCATGTTGGGCAAGATGCCCAACGTTCTTTGGCTCGAAGGGGCCTTCGTGGACTCCGTTAAGGGGTGGCAATCGGGGTGGTTCTACATCACCGAGCCGTGCAAACCCACGTGGGCGGCGGCCCCCGAGTTCAGATCTGGCATCCCCACGCAGCTCACCTCCTGGAAAGAGAAGGGCTTGTTGTGGGGTAATCCGAAGGAGCTGACGCGACTCCGAGCCTGTATCCAGAAGCTGGTGAACAATAAGCTCAGGCTCGTCGACGTGGTCCGAGTCATGCTCATCCACCGGATTCTCCCATGCCAAGAACGGGCATTCAATCTGTGGGAGTTCAATCCGGAACAGCACCAGGCGCTAAGCGGGCTCTTCGACACGACGTACGAAGGCGCCTGGAGGGTGCTGTTTAAGGGTGCCGAAGCCCCCGCATCCGCGACAGAAGATCGCGGATTTCGCTCGCAGCATCCAGCTGACGAGGTAAGTGATTCAACCCCTTTACGGGACACTTGTGGTAAATAGATTGATTCTAAGAGGGTTTCAATCTCTCTTTTCCTTTGGCAGGAATGGATGGAGAAGGCCGAGCAGCTCATCTGCCCGGCTCCCATGCCAGAAGACCCAGTGAACGCCCGTCTAGCGGGGCTGCTGGTTCCGGCACTGCACGTGGTGCCGGAGAAGAAGGCCAAGAAGGTGGCCACGGGCACTCGAAAGAGTTCCCGCAATCAGGTGTCTGACGATGAGGCGGAATCCTCCCCCGAAGACGAGGAGGAGGAAGAAGACTCTCTCCCGGAGGAGGGAGAGAGGAAGAGGAAAGCTTCCCCAACAGGGAAGGCCGAAGGGTCCAAGAGGGGGAGAACTATTCCCCCGGACAGCTCCGCCAACACCGACGTTGGCGAGGAGGAGTGGCCTTCAAGGGCCAGGCCTCCGGCGAGATCGTAAGTATCCGGATCCCTGACATGCAATTTCTTTCGTGTCACATAGTGTCCGACTAATGCCGCATACTGTCCGGAGTCCGGCCGATGATGATCTCCCCGCTTCATCGAGCGGGTCATTGGCCCTGTGGGATGTGGATTCACTTTCGACTGCCTCCACCCCCCGCGCCGATGAGGACGCCGAGGTGGGATCCCAGAGAGGGACCCATCAGGAGGAGGCTCCGGAGGCGCCGCAAGGCAGCCTCTCGGACTTTGCGCCGAACTCTACGTCGGAACCTGCAATGGTTCCGGAGTCTGGCAGGCGGCCCCTTCGAAAGAAGGGCAAGACCGTGACGCCGGCGGCCTCCGTCCAACCGGAGGCGCCGGACAACTTGCTGGAGGCGCTCAAAGGCACTTCCATCGAGGAAGAACACCGCACTATCATGAGTGCGGTGATTCAGAAGGTTCAGCTCGCCAAGAGCGGGCTGACCGAAGCCTGCAGCAGCCTTCTAACAGGCTTTGAGGTAAGAAGTTATAATTATGTAATGTAATACCGCATAGACAGTAGCCCCTGATGCTCAGTTCGGTGTTCGGAAAGAAAAGACGGACTAAGGATCTAAGAAGATATACACAGGGTTGTTTTAAATATGTCAATATATGGGTTTGCAGGCTGCGCTGCTGACCTCTGCCGCACTGACTGTGGAGGTCGGTGCATTGAAGCAGGATCTCGAGCGGTCCGAGCAAGAGCTCCGCCATGACAAGAAGCAGCTCGAGGACAAAGAAGGTGAGTAACACCACTTTGAATAGTTACCTTACAAAAAAGGATTTTGGTTGCAATAAAATTAACAAGGATAATATGGGTATTGCAGGGGCCACGAACGAGGTGGCAGCCCTGAAGGAGGCTGTGTCCGCGGCCGAACGCAGTGCGGCCGCGGAACGGGCAGAGCGAGAAAAGCAGGAGGCACAGGTGGCGGAAGTACGGCTAGAGCTCCAGGCTCTCATGGAGAAGCATGAGAGCTTGGAGCGTGACTCCAAGACTCGAGAGTCCGAGCTTGCCTCGGCTCTCGAAAGTGCCAAGTCCGCCAAGGCCGAGGCCCGTAAGGCCCTTCAGGAGGTTGAAGATGTAAAGAAGATAGCGGCGGGTAAGGCATTTTTCATGCAAAGCAAGCATGTTAATGTGAACTACCTGACACTTACCCGCATTCGGAGCTCTCCAGGGGCGTTTGCAGATCTGCCGTGCAGTGTGTCCGATGTCGCCACATTCTACCGTGGCGAGGAGGGGAGCTCAACGGAGAAGGTCTTCTGGTCTCAGTACGCTGAGGCCAGCCATCCGGTGCCCCCAAGCGACCAGTTGAAGCAGCTGGTCGAACTCCACAAGGTAGCTGAGGAGGCCATGAAGGGCCTTATAGTCCGGCTGTGGCCTGGACAGGCCATGCCTGGGAGCTACTTCGGCCTCGTGCGGCGGCTGGTGGATGCGTGCCCTTGGTGGATGCGTGCCTGTATTGAAGGTGCTCGTCGGGCCCTTGCCCGCACAAACGTGCATTGGGGCAGGCTGGATGCGGAGAAGCTTCTCACTGACCCACCGCCCCCGGGCAAGGAGTATCGCATGCCCGAAATGTATTATAAAACTGTCCTGAAGGGAGCCCGCGATATTGCGGATGAATGCCCTAGAGATGTAATTTTTGAGTAAACTCGCTATGTATTATCCTGTGCGCTGAAAACTTTGTTCATATGCGCCTTATGCAACGCTTGTTTAATTTAATATATTACCTTCTGTGCGGCCGTTTATAAAATCTGAGAGATGGCAAGTCGTTGGCTTCAGCCCCCGAGCCGCGAGTGCTGGGGTGTTCGGGATAAACTTGAGCACTCTTGTTCCCATTTTTGGGTCCATCTAGGGAGGCGCTCAACACAACGAACAAGGCAACCGGACTTATAATGCTTGAACACTCTCACTTAGCCATAGAATTCTATAATTTTAAATTTCGGCGAAGCCCCTGGTATTCGGAAGACCGAATCCGGGGCGCTATCCACGCCTTCGTCGGACATTATCCGGAACTTCCCTCGAAGCGGCGTGAGTCTTTAAGGACCCGAAAAGACCTCTCGAACAGCGACCAGTCTCTCGCCTTATCATACCGGTCAGTTTTAGCTTTCTCCACTGAGGCGCTCGCCCGGCTCAACCGGGGCGCAATCGCAGTGGTTCTCCCAGTGCCACCTTAGCCGACAGAACGGAACGTAAGGCACCAAAACGTGGGAGCCGGGCAAACCCAACTATTGACCCAAGACATGATTCGGAGCCGATTCATATAATGCTATAAGTTCGGGGTGCCGCACTTATGAAAGTGTTCGGACTTATCACACCATAATATGGGGAACATAAGCCGCTGGTGTATCAGGCCGTACCAAAATATACGGGTGCAAGGTGTCATGTAATGAACATATATATATATAAAGTAATGTAATTGCAGTCGAAACGTGCTGCATTATTTATTAAAGGGAGTCTGCTATGAGTGCGGACTGATACAAATAGTGCGGTAAGCAAGGGATTTGGACTAATTAAACATGTCCCCCTCCAGGGATGAGCTGCGGACTTTGTGTATATAATCGAATTTAATGCTCGTAATTAAGATCACCTGAGTGTTCGTCGCAGCCTTCTTTTTTCCCTGGCTGTTGCATCGTGAGTTCGGCAGGTTCACCGCCGGACAGGGCCTCTGGTTAACGGAGTCCTGTGTATACAAAGAAGGAAAATAATAAAAAAGAGTGGCACACTTGCGAGCCCCTGGTGTGGTCGAGCCGCACTTTGGGTCCATTATGATCGTGCCCCTTCCCCTACGCCCATGGTATCTCCAAAGCGTAATGATGTACGCGGAGGGTTGTTCTTGCCATCATGCGAGGGCGGTGGTTAGGGCCGCATTGCTACGCGTGCTCTGATCGTGCCAGGTGGTCTTGGTTGGTATTGCTTCGGGCGCGTTTTGCTATATCCGGCCGTTTAACGGCCGGACTCGAAAATTGCCTTAAAAGGCTGCTCTGTACTTCTGCTGCGAGAGCCGCTATATGTTCCTCCGTTCGGAGGGAGCGTTCCGTATTTCCGTTGACCGTGATGACTCCACGAGGGCCTGGCATCTTGATCTTGAGGTATTCATAATGCGGCACCGCGTTGAACTTTGCAAACGCGGTTCGTCCAAGCAGAGCATGATAGCCGATGCGGAACGGGACTATGTCGAAGATTAACTCCTCGCTCCGGAAATTGTCCGGGGATCCGAAGACCACTTCGAGTGTGACTGAGCCTGTACAATTGGCTTCCACACCTGGTATGACACCTTTAAAGGTTGTCTTTGTAGGTTTAATCCTTGAGGGGTCTATGCCCATCTTGCGCACTGTATCCTGATAAAGCAGGTTCAGGCTACTGCCGCCGTCCATCAGGACTCTCGTGAGGTGAAATCCATCGACGATTGGGTCTAAAACCAATGCGGCAAATCCGCCATGGCGTATGCTGGTCGGATGGTCTCTTCGATCGAAAGTGATCGGACAAGAGGACCATGGATTGTACTTCGGGGCGACTGGCTCCATCGCATAGACGTCCCTTAGTGCACGCTTCCGCTCCCTCTTGGGTATATGGGTTGCGTAAATCATGTTCACCATCTGCACTTGTGGGGGGAAACCCTTCTGTCCTCTATTGTTCGGCGGTCGGGTCTCTTCCTCGTCGTCGTTGTTTAGCCCCTTGTCATTGTTTTCGGCAATTAACTTGCCTGCCTGCTTGAACACCCAGCAATCTCTGTTGGTGTGATTAGCTGGCTTTTCAGGGGGGCCATGTATCTGGCATAAGCGGTCGAGTATTCGGTCCAAATTGGACGGACCCGGGGTGGTTCTTTTGAATGGCTTCTTCCATTGACCGGGTTTAGAGCCTCGGAATCCGTCGTTGACTGCCGTATCCTCCTTGTCGTCGCCGTTAATGCGGCGTTTATTTTTGCTTCGACGTGACCTGACATTGTTGTCCTTAGTATCCGGACTGCCAGAATTTTTACTGAGGTTGTTGCTGCGAGCTAGCCAGCTATCCTCTCCCGCGCAAAAGCGGGTCATTAATGATGTGAGGGCTGCCATGGATTTCGGCTTTTCCTGTCCCAGGTGCCGGGCTAGCCACTCGTCGCAGATGTTATGTTTGAAGGCTGCAAGGGCCTCTGCATCCGGACAGTCGACGATTTGGTTTTTCCTCTCCGCCATCATGGTCCTTGCCGCATCCATCAACGTCCGGTTCTTCCTCTCCGCAACACCATTTTGTTGAGGGGTATAAGGTGCCGCATATTGATGCTTGATCCCCTCATCACTAAGAAACTCATCCAAGGTGTAGTTCTTGAACTCGGTGCCGTTGTCGCTTCTTATTGTCAAGATCTTTGCATCATGTTGACGTTGAGCTTCATTTGCAAAGTTGATGACGGTTTGTTGGGTCTCACTCTTCCTCTTGAAGAAGTATACCCAAGTGTATCTTGAATAATCATCCACAATCACCAAGCAATACTTTCTTCCTCCAAGACTATCAAAAGATGGAGGCCCGAAGAGATCCATGTGAAGGAGCTCCGAGGGTCTCTTTGAGTAGATGATGGTTGAAGGAGGGTGAGCCTTTTCATGAAGCTTTCCTTCGATACAAGCACTGCAAGCACGATCTTTGGCAAAACTAACATTTGTTAGTCCACGGACATGGTCCCCCTTGAGAAGACTTTGCAAAGATCTCATATTGATGTGGGCTAAACGGCGATGCCAAAGCCATCCCACGTCAACTTTAGCCATTAGGCATGTCGCGGTCTTAGTGGGTTGCTCCGAAAAGTTAACCACATAGAGGCCGTTCTCGACATGCCCAACAAAGGCTACTTTAAGAGTCTTGCTCCACAAGAGGGTCACGGTATAAATATCAAAGAATGTAGCAAAGCCCATGAGTGCAAGTTGACGAACGGAAAGTAAATAGAATACAAGGGACTCAACAAGCATGACTTTCTCGATCGTTAGATCATGAGAAATGACAACCATGCCGAGACCCAATACCTTAGAATGTGATGCATCACCCCACTCGACATTGTTGGGCATAGATGGAATCTCTTGCACGTCCACCACCAAGTCCTTGCTCCCGGTCATATGATTTGTTGCTCCACTATCGAGCAACCATGATCCCCCACCGGAAGCAAACACCTACACGGGATCAATGCTTGGTTTTAGGTACCCATTTAGTAATGGGTCCTTTGATGTTAGTAACAAGGGTCTTGGGAACCCAAATAGACCATTCAATGTACTCATAAGAAGAACCAACAAATCTAGCATAAACATGTCCATCACTAGCATGGCACAACACATATGAAGGGTTAAAGTCGCCGGCTTTGTTTGAGGAAATGCTTTTTCCCTTTCGGACATCAACTTCCTTCACTTTCTCCTTCTTCTTCTTGGAAGCACCCTCTTCCTCTTTCACGAACGTTTGTTTGAGGGGAGGAGGACGATTGGTCTTGTTGTTCTTCTTCTTCTTGCTCTTGGACTTGGGTGCAAACCCAATTCCTTCTTTGGCCACAACTTCCTTTTGATTGCTCAAAAGGTCGTTGAGGTTTTCTCACCTTGAATGCAAGTCACAAGGCCTTTCTCAAGTTGATCCTTCAACTTGGCATTTTCCTCCACAAGATGCACATGCTCACAACAAGGGTTAGTAGCACATGCATTATCAATTAATACGATATGAGGAAAGGTGGCCTTTTCCTTGATTAGCTTAACTTGGAGTTGAGCATGAGACTCTTTGAGGCTAGCATGAGTACCCTTCAAGACCTTGTGGGCCTTGTCAAGTATCTCAAAATCCTCTTTGAGTCTAGCATGATCAACCCCAAGTTTAGCCTTCTCGGAGGTTAGCACACGAGACATGACAAGAGCATGATCAAGATATTTCTTTAACTTAGCATGGTCATCATTGTGTGACTCCTCAAGAGTCAAACGATGCACACGCTCTTCCTCAAGAGCATTAGAGACATCCGATATCTCATCGGCATAGTCACGACTATGACCTTCCATCTTGGAGATGGTTTCTTCGTGAGCCTCGATCATTTCATTGGCCTCACCAAGTTGTTCCAAGAGAGCAACAAAGTGCTTCTTGGACTTTCCCTTGAGCTTACTCATAAAAGACTCAAATTCATTCACTTCCTCATTAGACTCAACATGTCCATCAATGCAATCCTCCACGGAGGGATTAGTAATGATGGTGGTTGTGATGTTGGGGGTTACCTTGTTTGAAGCCTTAGCCATGAGGCATCTAGCGGTGATGTTTTCGTTGGGTGATTCGAAGAGAGACACCCGGGGAGTAGCAATGGCAATGGATGCCATGGCCGTTGCTTCTTCATTCTCATCATCATCGTCATCCTCTTGGTATTCTTCTTGAACCACCAACCCACGAGTGGGAGTCTTCTTGGCGAAGTTGTTCTTGTTCGGAAAGGACTTGGCTTTGTCTTTCCGAATGAACTTGCCACCATTGTCTTCCCGCTTCTCGTAAGGACAATCCGCAACAAAATGGCTCACATTGCCACAGTTGAAGCAAGTTCTAACTCGTTGCTTGCCCTTGACGCCACTTGAGTTGTTCTTGTTGAAGTTGGGTCTTGAGCTCTTCTTGCTCCAAAATTGTCTTGAAGCAAGGGCCATGTGCTCATGGTATCAAACTTGGTGTCTTCAGGGTTGCTTTCCTCATCTTCCACTTCTTCCTCTTCTTCCACAATAACCTTGGCCTTCAAAGCAAGGTTAGGCTTCTTTGCTCTTTGAGAACGGAGCACCGCATTGTCGGCGGTCTTGTCCAAGATGCTCATTGCCACGAACTCATCCAACACTTCACTTGAGGTCATGGTGTGGAAGTCCGGTCGTTGACGAATGACGGAGGACATGGCTTTGTTGTAGGGCATCATGGGCTTGAGGAACTTCCGCTTGATCCAATTGTCATCCGTGTCCTTGCTTCCATGATCTCGAAGTGCCACCGCGAGTTTGGTCACTCTTCGAAAGAGCTCACGAGGTTCTTCATCTTCTTTCATTGCAAACTCATCGGCTTCATCTTGCACCACTTCATAGTTGGACCGTTGAATGCTAGCACTTCCACGATAGAGACCCTCGACACATTTCCATGCTTCTTTAGCCACGACATGGGGTCGAAGGTGAGGGAGATCTTCGGGAAGGATTGCATCTTGGATGATGAAGAGAGCACTCTCATTGAATTGATTGTCCACGGCTTCTCGAGGGGTGAAGTTGCTTGGGTCATGAGGATAAAAACCTTCTTCAATGATTCTCCAAAGGTTAGTGTTCACATGTTTCAAATGACGCTTAAAGCGATAGACCCAATTATCAAAATCTTCATGTTTCTCATATTTAGGAGGTGGACCGGCATAATTCAAATGAGTGGAGGGGATAGGCCCTCCATAAACCGGGGGTTCCACATGGGCAAAGATGCTGGTGCCATTTCTACCACTAGTAGAAGGACTCTTTTCATTGTTAGCTTCCCCCTTGTCGGAGATAGCATCCGTCACCTTGTTAGTAGGATCACCCACTTTCATAGGCGCGGTAGATAGTTTAAGTCCTTCTAGGAAATCATTAAACATGCTTTTAACCTCGGTCGTCATGGAGGTTTTCAATGTGTCTAAAGCCACATTGAACTCCTCACGAGAGATCGAGGTTCCCCCTTCGGCCGAAGATGAGATGGGATTCACACTAGAGTGTTCCTCCGCACCATCGTTGGTGTCAACCATACTCTTCGGACGGCAAAGTCCTTAATAAAGAGACGAGGCTCTGATACCAATTGAAAGGATCGATAAGGTTGACTAGAGGGGGGGTGAATAGGCAACTAACAATTTTTAAGCTTTTCTTTACCAAATTAAACTTTGCAACAAATAGGTTGTCTAGATATGCAACTAAGTGAGCAACTTATATGATGCAATATCAACTAGCACGCAAGCAAACAAGAGATGTATCAATAAGTAAGCTTGCGAAAGTAAAGGCACGAAATAACCAAGAGTGGAGCCGGTGGAGACGAGGATGTGTTACCGGAGTTCCTTCCTTTTAAGGGGAAGTACGTCTCCGTTAGAGCGGTGTGGAGGCACAATGCTCCCCAAGAAGCCACTAGGGCCACCGTATTCTCCTCACGCCCTCACACGATGCGAGGTGCCGTGATTCCACTATTGGTGCCCTTGAAGGCGGCGACCGAACCTTTACAAGCAAGGTTGGGGCAATCTCCACAACAATCGGAGGCTCCCAACAAAAACAACACCACGAAGCTTCACCACAATGGAGTATGGCTTCGAGGTGACCTCAACCGTCTAGGGTGCTCAACACCCAAGAGTAACAAGATCCGCAAGGGATAAGTGGGGGGAATCAAATATCCTTTGGTGGAAATGTAGATCAGGCCCTTGTCACCCAATCCCGAGAAAATCAACAAGTTTGATTGGCTAGGGAGAGAGATCGGGCGAAAATGGAGCTTGGAGCAACAATGGAGCTTAGAGGTGGAAGAGGTAGTCAACTAGAGGTAGAAGACATCCCTTATATAGTCGTGGAAAAAATCCAACCGTTATCCACAAGTTCTGCCCGCGACTCACGGTACTACCGCTCCAAGCAAGCGGTACTACCGCGACGCCGCGCGGTACTACCGTGGACGACCACGGTACTACCGTGGCAACTGCACAGGCCAGAACAAGCTTGACGAAGCAGCAGTACTACCGCTGGCGCGGTACTACCGCTCCCCCTTGCGGTACTACCGCAAGGCAGGAGGGTCACGGCCTGGGAAGGGCGCGGATGAAATAAATTACATCCGTGCCTACTTCCGCAGAAACTAGGGTGGTGCAAAAACCCGACGCGGTACTACCGCTTGGGAGGCGCGGTACTACCGTGGTCGGCGCGGATGTAAAAAATTACATCCGCGCCTACTACCGCGACACTGCGGTACTAGGTCGAAGGGGCACGGTACTACAACTCCAAGGGAGCGGTACTACCGTGGGCCCCCGCGGTACTACCGCGCTGGGCGAGCGGTACTACCTTGGGGGGTGCGGATGTAAAAAATTACATCTGCCCCTACTACCGCACCGGAGCGGCACAAGGCCAGGACGCCGTGGTACTACCGCACCGAAGGAGCGGTACTACCGTGACACGCCGCGGTACTACCGCTTGTACCTGCGGTACTACCGCAAGTACAGCAGTAGTCGCCAGTTTTCCACACAACCAAGATCACGATGGGTAGCTCCAAAGTGCAAGGAAAGGAGGGACAAGTGTACGTGTGATTCCATCCTACCTTTCCGACGCGGACCACCTCTTAATAGTACGGCTCTCCTACGACTCAACTCCACCAAAGTGAAACGTAGAACAACGCCGGCTTTGACAGTCTCCGAGGGCACCGAATCGTCTTGTGCCTAATGAAGTATCTGAGGGACTCAAGGCACACGATTAGTCCGCAAAAGCATTGTCATCAATCACCAAAACACTTAGGGATAAATATGCCCTTACAGAGTGCCCTCCGCGCCGCCCGTTTCCCGCTCGCCTCACGCCGATGTCTCAGTCGTTATATCTCACATTTCTAGAATGTGATGTTTTTCCTAGTATTTTGCTAAATGTGATAAATATTCATGTGTAGTGAGTTGTCATCTTTGAACCTAATTTTGGAAAAAAAGTGAAGAATATAGGGAAGAGGCTCAACTTCTGCTAGTGCTCAACGTCACTTCATCATACAACACAACCTTATTACTTATTACATCTCACACCCTGCGAGAGTTGCGTCATGTTTTTTTCAGCACTGTTTTTCGCACACACACAAAATTATAACGTGAATAGTACCTAATATGTAACACCACCCTTGGGGAAACCCCTCCTTGTGGCATGCCTCAACACATTGACGTGGCTTGCATAAAGGGGTGGTATAGCTCACGCTGTATACTCTGCATATCTTGGTATGTGAGCCTACAAAACAACAACAAAAATATGGTATTTAAAAAATTAGATCCAACGAAGTTCTATCGAGAAACAACATAAAAATATGGGCATGGAGTATGAATTTCACTAATTTCTTTCAAACATAAAAAAATGCATTAAGGAAGTGCCTTTTCTTCATATAATTTTTTGAGGAAACGCTTACCAGGAACTAAAAGAAGTGGAATGTGTAGTAGAAGGAGTATCAGAGTTGGCATCTTGACACGTCCCATGTCTTCAAGAATAAACAGTCACAAAGGCAAGTTAGCAAAAGAAGATAGAGGTACAACAAAATAGGCTACACCATAATATATAGCATGGAAAGATGAGATCTAAAAATGTTATTGATAGGGTAGTGTAATCCTATCAAAAATATATGCATGATGCTAGTATGATATAATATCTAAAAGATATGTCTATGTCTGCATGAAAGCTATTCTAAATGAAGATATGAACAAAACATTTATGGACTATATTTATGTAGACATTTAAGTTCTACTTACGTGTTGCAATTCTGATACTCTATCTGTAAGATGTTGAGTGGAAGCCATTATGAAAGAAGATATGAACCACCGAATTTATGGAGTATAATAGTGTGGCCCCCCCATCAAGCCGAAACTCAGGATAGCACTATCTTGAACACTCTTTATATGTGTGTAATCTTTCTTCTGTATGTTCTTGGACATGTCGTAATATATGGCGTGTGAGACTTGCGGGAAAAGAATGATGAGGACAGCGCGTCCCTCGTTGCACAAAATAAGTGCACTTCAAATTAGTCTCCATACGAAAGGATGTGTGTGTTATATTGGCAATGCGTGAATGACTTACATGGGACGATAAGGCAAGAGAGTCATTTCCTTGTCCTTATTGGCAACCATAAAGTCTCGCACACGCACTCCGGGATCGGAGGCGCGTGCCACCCGCCGCAAGAGGCAGCGGGCAAGGGAGATGAATGAGGCATATAGCTCCACCTCCTCCGACGACACCCAAGATCCACACCAGCCACAGACGCCTACAGCTGCGCCGGCGACCAAAAGGGCAAAGGCCTGGCGCGGAAGTGGTGATACCACTCCTCCTCCTCCTATGTTTATATCGTTTGTAGTTGTTTTTGTTTAAGAACTTGTCCGACAATGAACTTAGATGAACTTTTGGATGATGTTAAGCTCGTTGAATTTCCATTTCAGCCGATTTTGTTGCCCGTTTGCAGTCGATTTTGTTGGACGTTGTTTGATCACATAGAGTAGCTCACGTTGCATGTCTAGTATGGATATATATGGTGCCGGGTATGACATACGCGGATGTGGAGAGCAAAATATGAGAAAGATTGTGTAGATGAGCCAGATTGTTGGCAAAATATGACAGGCTATTGAAGGAAAATGAACGCGGTGAAAATTGGCACGAACCTCATGCTTTTGAGACATCTTCAATGCAAAAAAATGATTTTTTTTCTTAAAAAATTGTATTTTTTGAGTTAACTGTTCACCCCGGAAAAATTTCGAAACTGACAAAATCAAGTATTTTTTTGAATCTACTATTCACCCAAAAAATCGATTTTTTTATTTTGAAATTTTTTTACTTATTTTTAATTCACTTTTCACGAGTGAACTGGTCAAAACCGGTCTATATGGGAGAGAAGGGTTGAATCATGACCGGTTTTAAGAGTTGGGGGTTGTAATTTCGAAGGTATTGGAGTTCGGATTGTAAATTAGACTAGGGCAATAGTACGGGATTGAATTATGCACTTCTCTCTTTTTGGATACGTTCGTTGAAATTTCACCACTACATTGAAAAAATCCAGTCCTTTTAGTAAGATAGTAATATAGAAAATTATTTGAATTCTTGTCAAAATATTTCTCTACCACATGACATAGCTGCATAAAGGATACCAAACTTACGCGAAGTTTCCTAGAATTCTGGTTGGATTTTAGTCCAACAATTTTTTTAATGTTTTTCGTCATTAGGAAAGTTGTGCTTTTTACTAACATACCACTACACCTTCAATCTTGAGCGTCCATTTGTGCATCAAAGTTTGTGCGGCCAAACTTCTCCTTTTTGTTTCTCACAAAAAAAAAAGAAAATTTTAATTGATACTTTGCAGAACAACATCACACAGGTACTATCATGTGCAGAAATGTTTTTTTTGGTGCAATAGAAATTTTTCAAATGATACAACTCGTTAGAAAATTGAAAAAAATTATGTCATAAAAATTCGGAAACATTTATACAAAGAGTGGCACTTGTGTATACTTGACATAATAAGCTTCTAGGTCAGATGCTCTCTTGTGTGGAAGAAATAAAAAAGAGAAATTCCTATATAAGGATAGCAATGAATCTTGACGCAAACTGAATGGTTCAGATAGAGCGTGAAGCTTCATGAGGGCTTCTCTCATAGCGCTATTGCTAAGCCTCTACCTATAAGTTTTTTTCTAGTAATATCTCATCAATAAAAAAAGGAGATATGCTCTATGCCGACATGCGCTCCAACCCACCATAAACAGTACATGACCTAAGCCCACCTACAATCACATGCGAAGAACACAACTATAGTCGGGCAAGGTGGAGCGCGCCGATCCATCTAGTATGAGACACGTCTGGTGCTCTTGGGCACAGGATATTGGCACGCTTGTATCTGGTTCACACGTTGTACCACGAGTAGTGCTTTTATGTTTAGTTTTCTTTCCATTTTGCCTGCTCTAAACGTTCATCAAAGCTCCAGTGTGTTGTTCTGTACTTTTATGTTCTGTAATCTCATGGTTTGAATTTTGTCAATAATCATTGGTGGTAGATATTGCTCCTTGCAGCTGTTATGTAAAAAAACAAAGGGTGCATGGGTTACTTAGTGATTACCCCAGGCGGTCGATTTTGACCCTTTTTCGGTTTCAAAAATTTCTAATTTGGGACTTTCCTTTTTTGGCAGCATTTGGAATTCTAGTAGCAACTTTCAAAAATTGCCCAACATTCATGGTTTTGGATGTTTGTCAGCGATAGGTTGGTCCCAGAATAAATCTCCCAATAAAAAGAGGTAGATTGGTCTCAGATTGTTCTGGTGATCTCAAATGGTAAGATAGACGTTATGCATAAATATCAATTGAGCAGAGCAACACTTTGTATTCGGGAAGTACGTCATGAAATTTCAACAGCAATCGTGCATTATGTACTTTGCGTCCCTAGGTGCCTAGTGAGTATCTTTTTTTGTGATCCCTGTCTCTTCATTGTTTACTTGTTTACTTCCTGGCTCCAGCCCTGTTAGAATATGGTAGTACTTCACTATTGTAGTGACAAAAAAGAAGTGTAAATGTCCACTGAGTAGAGTGTCTAGACAAGTGTAGCTCTAAGAGCATCTCTAGCAGACACCATAAAAGGCTCCGACCCGCAAAATAGCCGCCAAAATACGGTTCAGCACGTAAAATGCTGCCCCACCAGACCCCGCAAACGTGTCAGACCCGTAAAAAATTTGAGGGCCGGCGTGGGCGCCGGCAGAGCATATGAAGCATATGTGTCAAATTCAGATAAAAACGCATCTGATATGCGGGCCGGCGTGGGCGCCGGCAGAGCAGGGCAGAGCAGACAACGCATAGCGGAATTGTAAAATGGAATGTCGGTGAATATTTCGTTTTACAGTTTCGCTATGCGGGGTCTGCTCGACGGGCCGGCCCGCGAAACCGTTTTTTCACGAACTGTAAACGAATTTTACGGGTCGACGATGGGGTCTGCTAGAGATGCTCTAACAATTTTAAACTCGCATCTGTACCAATGGAAGTAGACTGCAAACAAGACTGAGAAATGTGTCGATCGAGTCGAGCTTACTAGTGAAACGCTCACCCAGCCCAGACGTGACATGCCCAATTGAGCAGTGCAACTAGGAGTCGTGCTCCGACTGATAAATCAAAGAATGATTCAGTAACAGTTGCAAGTTGATCTCGACTTAGTGGCTATATACCAGTGGCTGGGGTGCGCCCCGGGGGCACCTCTTGGGGCGTTTCACTGCGCACTTGTCTTGTTTGAGTGCCTCGGCTCGTCTTAGTCGGACAGAGTTCATTACTCCTTTAACATGCCTTTCACTCCTCCTGACATTTTTTTAAAAGGAAGAAGACCCCCGGCCTCTGCATCTGAATGATGCATGCAGCCACTTTATTATTGTTCACATAAGACCTTACAAAGTAATACAACAGTAAGACTAAAGCCATCGTCTAGGCAACATCTGTCGCTACTCCAATCCAATTGATGAAGGGATGCTGACAGTCTGGGCCTAATACCAAACAGACCTCGCAGCCAAACCTAACATCTACGATCTGAGGTCCCATCCAGGACGCCTGCCGGGTATGGGTCACCCACCGGTCCGGCGCACTCCTCAACCAGGACGCTTGCCGGGTATGAGGCCGCCACAGCCACCTGCCACCCGTCAGCAGGACCGCGCCTGTCTCGCGCCCGTCTCGCCCCCGGCAGCTGGACCGCGCCCGTCTCGAGACCGGCGACAGGACCGCGCCTGTCTCGCGCCCGGCAGCAGGACGGGCAGATGGCGGCCAGTTGGGGGCAGCTCAGGGGTGCGAAAGGCGGGGCCTTTCCACCCATCTCTGTTGGTGGCGTGGCGCTGGGTAACTGGTGAGGTGGCGTCGAGGTCTTGGATGCCGGGGTGGCGGCCCTGGTGGTGGCGTCGCGGTGCTCATGGGCAAAGTCTGTGCCTTGGTGCTGCCCAGTGACCATGGTCGTGTGGGCGGCATGGTCGCCGGGGTGTGGCGTTCGGTGGCGGTGAGTATGGGCCGGGGTGAAAACCTGTTCTATCTTCGGACGGACCGGCGGCGGCGAAGCTTGCTCCCTTCCTGAAGGCGTCGTCGCGGCCATCATTGCCCGTCGTGTTGCTCCGGGGGAAACTCTGACTCTCGGGTCGGGCGGTGGCGGCGCTCCGTTGTCGTATCCTTCCTGAAGGCACCGCCTTGGAGCCCACGGTTCATCATATGCAGCTTCATCTCTTCGCGGTGGCGTGTTTGCGGTGCTTGGGGTGGTGTTGCTGCGCCCAGCGCTTATGTATCTTGCCTTGAGTGTGTGCGTGTGTTGTGGTGGAGTGTGTTTGTATCGGGTTGCTGTTGGTCGTTGCTTTATATATAAAGCGGGGCGAAAGCCTTTTTCGGTATGAGGCCGCCATAGCCACCTGCCACCAATCCATCTTCAGATCTGTACTGCTGCATCTACCTTGCCCGGTCTAGCTGCCGTCGACGCCACCACGACGCCAGACCGCGTCACCCTTCTGTGTGAGTCCATCTCCGCGCATCGAACATTGAGTCACCACAGCGCCATGCCGTCGAGACGACGCCATCAATGAGTGAGATGACGCACCGCTCCACCGAAGCATCCGTCCTCTGGTCACTCGATCACGTGTGTACCTTCAAGAATGACACCCCAAGGGGGAACGACACCAGAGCGCCGCCATCATCCGATTATCCGATTTAGGGTTTCTCCCAAAGGTAGCAGAGAGTAGCCTTGAACTTCTTCACAGGGGAATGATGCAGATAGCGCCGCCACCGCTGGCCTGGGCAGTAGCCGAAAGCAAGTTTTCACCCAGGTCTGTACGAAGGAATCCAACTCCCGTGCACGGCCGCCGCCACGACCAGGCTGAGCACACGCTTCCACCGACAACTCCACGATGCCCAGATGCCGCGAGACTCGCCGCCACCACGCCTAACAGGCCACTACTAGGGAAAAGCCTAGCAGTAGCGCGGGTTTTTAGCCTATCAGTAGCGCAGGTAGCTGCGCTACAGCTAAAGGTTAGCAGTAGCATGTGTTGACACGCGCTACTGCTATATCTACTTACTAGTAGCACATGGTGGAACGGGCGCTATTGGTAATTAGTACTAGCGCGTCTCAAAGCCCGCGCTACTACTATTCATTATTCTATTTTTTTTATTTTATGTCGTTATTCATACACCTTTATACAAGTTTTCATACAGTAGCAATTTAGATATTGTTTTTACATCATAATGAGTTATTAAATCACTAGGTGAAAGAACCGCGGATTAATTTCAAGTGGATGGATCCTAAGTGATCAAGTCATGGATTATCACGATAATCCATAACTTGATCACTTAGGATCCATCCACTTGAAACTAATTCCGCGGTTCTTTCACCCAATGATATAATAAATCATCATCATCATCATCATCATCATCATCATCATCATCATCATCATCATCATCAACATCATCATCATCATCATATTAATATAAAAACTCTTACATCATATCATCACCAACAACACTAGCTAATAATCATCATAGTCATTACCACTATTTAATCATCATAGTCATAGTGTAGCTATCTATCTAATCACCACCAACACTAGCTAATAATAATCATCATAGTCATTACCACCAACACTAGCTATTTAATCAGCATAGTCATAGTGTAGCACATCACCATCTTCAAACTTAGTCTAGCTAGCTAATCACTCCTGCTGCTCTCTCTCAGGTAAAATAGCATAAAACATGTGTAGCACTCCTGCTTCATCATATTGGAGCATGCAGATGAACATATCTCCTAACCACTGACATGCGACCTTTAGTCTCGATCCACTAAGGCAGAACTATCATCGCGAGTCCCTGTTGAAGCACATCGTATAACAACATACTTAGCAAAAATAATGTATGCAAAAGATGCACTGAGGACAAATAGTAAAAATCTTAACATCTTTCATAAATAGATGTGACCGTAGTTCAATATGAACACTATTGGTCGCACGTTTTGAGTACTAAGATTTTTAAGTCCAGGAAAATAATTTGTCTTGAAAGCATCAAGATCCTAGCCATGAAACATAATGACTTATCTCCTCGCAGTTTAGTTCAGCCCCGGGACAGTGGACGGTCATGTCTACCAAGCGCCGGACATGTTTGCTTGAATGGAAATAAGCTGTCAATAGAAATTACTTGTCAACTATTTTTGAATAAACAATACCGAAGACATAAATATGGTTGAGAAACTCACATAATGGTAGAACTAGAGGCGTTTGCACATCAACCAAGATGTCTCTATTACCTTCAATATCATCTCTCGGACGAATATCAAAGGTGATAACCATATCAGGCTCAAATGCATAAGCCTTGCATAGTGCTTGCCATGTTTTGCATCCAAAATAGGTGTAGGTGTCTGCATTGTATAATTTTGCGTCGAAAGTATAACCATATTTGGTCTTCAAGTAAACTCTCTTTACCTCCATAGTTTTTATAGGACTGAAACCTATCTTATTTAAGACAAAAAACTCTTGCATGGCAGGGGATACGCTAGTAGAGTAGAAAAATATTTAAATTATAAGTTGAAGCAAATGAAGCAGAAATCATGCTTAATTACGAAAAAAGACTTATCGTTGTGACTTACTGTATCCACTTCGAAGTTCTCTTCCATCTTGATGCTGAAGCGCCTACCGTTAACTATGATTCTGTCGCACAGGCCGCGCTCGTCTTCGCAGTATTTGCAAATGCCGAAATCCTTTTCGTCGTCACACATTTCCTACGTTCATAGTTGAAACATTAATTGAAAATCGATCAAAGGCAACTACCAGGAAACTCAACACACAAATCCGGGGCACTCGATATTTCCTACATATTCTGGCACAAGTCATGCTTAAATTCATGAAAAAATCCGGCATGATCTTTGCTAAAATAGGACATATCGAGCCCTGAGATTTGCCGGAACGGAAATGAATCAACACTCTAGCAAATCATAGGCCACTTGGATTTCCCCAGCAATACAAAGATGTTCATACACATACAATGATGCATGCTTAAACTAGCAATTCCATCCGGATCAATTATCATAAGCATTCGCACATGAGCTCACCGACTAAATACCCTAGTTCTACTCTATTCAACATACCGAGGAGTGGATAAAGAGGAGATGGACTTTTAGCTCACCGACTCGGGTGTAGAGGAAGTAGAGGTAGCTCGGATGACGATCACTCCAAGGAGACACGACTGTACAAAGCCTGCATATTCCACCGAGTAAAGTTTTAATTAGATCATCAAATCTCATATAGCATTCTTTGATGACAAAGTGATAATGACATAAATTCAACTAGTTCTATTGATTCAACTAGTTTAACTAAGCACTTACTAAAAATAAACTAGTTCTATTAATTTTCTTACTAAAAATAAACTAGTTCTATTAATTTTCATACTAAAAATAAACTAGTTCTATAGTAAAATTTTGATTAGATCATCAAATCTCATATACCTAAATTTTCTTACTAAAAATAGAATAGTTCTATTAATTCAACTAGTTCAACTAAGCGCTTACTATAAAAAATAATTAATTTTCTTACTAAAAAACAGTAACAAAACTACATTATACAAGAACAGTACAAAAAAGTTTAGGGTTTAGGAGAT
>NC_041383.1:818773525-818784364 GCF_002162155.2 Triticum dicoccoides | reverse complement strand
AGGAGGGGGCGGCCGTAGGTGGAGGGGCGGCCGGAGAAGGAGGGAGGAGGGGGCGGCCGGAGGAGGAGGGAGGAGGGAGGGGCGCGGTAGGGAGGAGGGATTACCTCAGTGGAGGAGGAGCAGGAGCATCGGGGGCGGCGGGTGACGACGGTGGTCGGGGAACGACGACGGCGGCGGATGGCGGGGGGTGCGGGGGAGTGAGAGTGGAGAGGGAGAGTGGGGGCGGCCAGTTGGGGAAGGTAAAATTGAACTTAGCAGTAGAGCTGGATAGGATAAAGCGCTAATGCTAAACTCCATAGCAGTAGAGCTTTTAGCAGAAGACGCACTACTGCTATGCCTGTAGTAGTAGCGCCTTCTGCGAAATGCGACTGCTAAGGATAAGCATGTAAAAAGAAATCAAAAATACATTAGTCATCAATGATCTTTTTGTGTAGAATCTAAATTGTCAATAGGAATAAAAACCGGGGAAGATTCCTATTGCGGCCATAGATCCTACACATAGACTTCAATGAAGACCAAGTGCTTATGATGGTTTGAGAAGTAACGTATTTAAGGTGGTAAACACCCTGTTCGCTTAGCAGTATGGGACTAAACTTAGGCACGAAAGGGGATGAGACTTTACCAGTAGCGAGTGTTGGCGTAACGCGCTACTGCTAAGTACGTTAACAGTAGCACATCTAAGTGAAGGGCGGTACTACAATACATAGTTTGGAGGCAACGCCCTGCCAATTGTACTAATAGTGCTCTTTTCCACTAGCACGCTACTGCTAACTCGGTATTAGTAGCATGCTCTTTTGAAGCGCGCTACTGCTCATTAGCAGTAGCGTTTGTTTTTAAACTGCGCTGCTGGTAAGATTCTGTGAATAATGATTTCCCTAGTAGTGGGCAGCTACGGCCAGGCACGAGCACCACCCAGATCCAATCTGGGGTCAAGAGCCCTAGGCCACAGCCGCTGTCTAGGCGGCACCACCAGACGGGGATAGGCCATACAACCTGCCGCAAAGCAAGCTGCCCCCGGAGCTTCGAAGTGCCGCGCCACCAAGCCCACCGGAGAGACTAAGCCACCGCGAGGAAGAAGGGAAGTCGCGCCAGGGGAGAAGCCCCACCGCTGCCGGCACTGCCTGGGCTTTGCCAAGCGGTGGCTCTCGGCGGCGGCGAGGGGGCGGGAAGGGTGGAGGAAGGCCGGCGGCGGGGGCAGCTAGGGTTTACCTGTGTCGCCTCGGAGAGGGACGCGAGGGACGGGAAGCCGGCGAGATGAAGAATTGGCGAAGAATTGGCGAAGAATATACGATGTTAGAATTAATCCGAGGCCACCACTCCATCGATTTACCAAGGACCAAGCAATCACACGAGCACGACACCGAGATTTGTTAACGAGGTTCACCGATATCGCTACATCCCCGGGGCTTGACTATGGGCACTCCTTCCCATGACACCGCTACAATACCGCACCCCGGCCGCCCGGGCGCCGGCAAACGCCGCCGGCTCCCCCGCGTGCCTGTGCCATTATGTTGGCACAAGTTACATCGTGTGTCTACCCCGCTATATATGAGAGGCCTAGGATACAAGTGCCCTACTTGGACATGACTCTGTATCCTGTCTATACATGTATGACTCCAAGTCCAACTTTAACCTAACTTGTACAATAGTATTCGACACAACTCTAACAAACTCCACCTTGGCGAATAATCTCCACCACCTTGAATTCGTCCGTGCGTCAAACCTCCATGTACATTGGACTTGAGATACGTCATGAGCACCGCTGCTACTCCCAGACTTCATGTGACTCCACGTGCAACTGTAGTCCCTTCTCATCTTCTTCATAGTCAACAATAGAGCAAAATTAAGTTCCGCATTACTCTACTTCGTGCTTCCAACTTTCGAAGAATTCGTTCAACGCCATCACACACCGACCACTATCTGCATGAAAGTGAACAACTCACATATTGGACACCACATATAAGAGTTACCTAAACTCAACATCACTGCTCTTTCTTGACTGTTTGTCTAAAACTTGAAGGAATTTCACCGTCGCCCTGTGTCACCCTGAGTCAAATTCGCAGTTGTCTCACCCTTCTTTCGGATAGTCTCTGGCATGTCCCACAGCTATAGCACTCCGCCTCCTTCTATATTTGTCATCCGCACTTTGCCATGTGCACCGAACACCACAAAATGTACGGCCATGTACTCTCTCAGCTTTTGACAATTTAAGACTTTCCATCACTTTCACAGATTCTTCATGGTCAAATCCTGTGCATCAACCGGCACCGATTGACCCAGTCACCAACTTGAATCTGGTACTCGTCAACACTGCTTCAGCACCCCTGCACAATTTTTCTGGCCACATGTCTGACCACCAGTGCCTTTGCCTGTCGCTGTGTCCCGTGCTTACCGCACGCCTCGCCGCTATCACCGTGTCGAGCCTCTGCTGTCCTGGCCGAGTCTCCCGGGTAGCTAGCCCCCACTGCCTCAAACCCCACTGCAGAGAACCACCGATCATCACCGACCGATGCCGAGTATCACGTCTCCATCAGACTACTGGTACCCAGTCTGAACCACATGTCTCTCGCCTTCCGGCAGAAATAGGCTTCGACTCTCCGTTAACTTACGTTGTAGCCCCTCCATTAGCTCAGAGTGAAGTCACCCTTCAGACTCCAACTCCACTTTCAACATGACTCCATGGTGGTTGTACACGCCACTCCGCGCCCTGTTGACTTCAAGCTCTCATGTGTACACTGCCTTGAATCAACCCTGTGTCATAGTCCGTCGAAGCTGCACAAGCCCTCAGACTTGCACCACGTGTTTCCACGCCCCAGAAGTAGGCCACCATCAGCATCACGCTCCTACGTCATGGTCGCTGAAATCACCGCCCTCTTCTACTTTGACCAACATCCACATTGGTCCATCAGACAGTCCAGCCCGACCCAGCCAAAATTATTCGACTGCAACCATGCTCCACCCTGCATCGTGTCCGCCCCACACTTCTCCATGCATTGCTTGATGCCCTGTGTATGCATGATCCTGCCACGACGTGCTCTAGACTCGTCCAAGCCTTGTATGCACGCCGCCCATCCTTTGTCGTACACACTCCGAGCACTTTCCGCAAACTTACCAACAGGAAAAATCATTGCAGAGTTGACCCCAATATGGATACTTTTTGCGAATTCTCCTGTCTCTTTTGCCAGTACTTTCGTGTATGCTGCAGACCCTTTTTTTAGAACAAGTCCCGCCTGGGCACTGCGCCCAGCCATGTTGGATACTACAATCCCCACAGTACAGTCCCATTGTGCCATCAGCAAATCGAACACAAAGATTTCCATGCAAACCCCATGCACTACCATTCTTCTATTCAAGATTGCCCAAACCTTTAACCACTGCGTCTGCATGCTTTTCCATCGGACTTGCTCCAATTTTCTATTAGTAACAAATTCTTGGGGAACGTAGTAGTTTCAAAAAATTTCCTACGCACACGCAAGATAATGGTGATGACATAGCAACGAGAGGGGAGAGTGTTGTCCACGTACCCTCGTAGACCGTAAGCGGAAGCGTTAGCACAACGCGGTTGATGTAGTCGTACGTCTTCACGATCCGACCGATCCAAGCACCGAACGTACGGCACCTCCGAGTTCAGCACACGTTCAGCTCGATGACGATCCCCGGGCTCCGATCTAGCAAAGCTTAGGGGATGAGTTCCGTCAGCACGACGGCATGGTGATGATGATGATGTTCTACCGGCGCAGGGCTTCGCCTAAACTCCGCGACGATATGACCGAGGTGGAATATGGTGGAGGGGGGCACCGCACACGGCTAAGGAACGATCCGTAGATCAACTTGTGTGTCCTAGGGTGCCCTCCCAGCCCCCGTATATAAAGGAGCAAGGGGGAGGCCGGCCGGCCCTAGAGGGCGCGCCAGGAGGAGGAGTCCTCCTCCTAGTAGGAGTAGGACTCCCCCTTTCCTACTCCTACTAGGAGGGGAAAGGAAGGGGGAGAGGGGGAAGGAAAGAGGGGGGTGCCGCCCCCCCTCCTAGTCCAATTCGGACCAGAGGGAGAGGGGGCGCGCGGCCCACCCTGGCCGCCCCTCTCTCTTTCCACTAAGGCCCATGTGGCCCATTATCTCTCCCGGGGGGTTTCGGTAACCCTCCGGCACTCCGGTTTTCTCCGAAAACGTCCGGAACACTTCCGGTGTCCGAATATAGTCGTCCAATATATCAATCTTTATGTCTTGACCATTTCGAGACTCCTCGTCATGTCCGTGATCACATCCGGGACTCCGAACAAACTTCGGCACATCAAAACTTATAAACTCATAATAAAACTGTCATCGTAACGTTAAGCGTGCGGACCCTACGGGTTCGAGAACTATGTAGACATGACCTAGAACTATTCTCGGTCAATAACCAATAGCGGAACCTAGATGCCCATATTGGTTCCTACATATTCTACGAAGATCTTTATCGGTCAAACCGCATAACAACACACGTTGTTCCCTTTGTCATCGGTATGTTACTTGCCCGAGATTTGATCGTCGGTATCCAATACCTAGTGCAATCTCATTACCGGCAAGTCTCTTTACTCGTTACGTAATGCATCATTCTGTAACTAACTCATTAGCTACATTGCTTGCAAGGCTTATAGTGATGTGCATTATCGAGAGGGCCCAGAGATACCTCTCCGACAATCGGAGTGACAAAACCTAATCTCGAAATACGCCAACTCAACATGTACCTTTGGAGATACCTGTAGTACTCCTTTATAATCACCCAGTTACGTTGTGACGTTTGGTAGCACCCAAAGTGTTCCTCCGGTAAACGGGAGTTGCATAATCTCATAGTTACAGGAACATGTATAAGTCATGAAGAAAGCAATAGCAATATACTAAACGATCAAGTGCTAGGCTAACGGAAATGGGTCATGTCAATCACATCATTCTCCTAATGATGTAATCCCATTAATCAAATGACAACACATGCCTATGGTTAGGAAACATAACCATCTTTGATTAATGAGCTAGTCAAGTAGAGGCATACTAGTGACTATATGTTTGTCTATGTATTCACACATGTATCATGTTTCCGGTTAATACAATTCTAGCATGAATAATAAACATTTATCATGATATGAGGAAATAAATAATAACTTTATTATTGCCTCTAGGGCATATTTCCTTCAGTCTCCCACTTGCACTAGAGTCAATAATCTAATTACATAGTAATTATTCTAACACCCATGGAGTCTTGGTGCTGATCATGTTTTGCTCGTGAGAGAGGCTTAGTCAACGGGTCTGCAACATTCAGATCCAATAAAGAATGGAAGTGCATCGAAGATCGAATTGAAAAAGACTTAGTTGCTGGAAGAGCAAGCTTATGTCATATGGAGGTCGGCTTGTACTGATAAACTCGATACTGACTAGTATGCCGATGTTCCTATTATCTTTCTTCGAGGTACCGAAAGCGGTGCGAAAGCGACTTGATTTCTTCATATCTCGATTCTTCTGGCAGTCAGATGAGGCCAAGAGGAAATACCGCCTTGCGCGGTGGGATATTCTTTGCCGACCCAAGGACCAGGGGGGCTCGGTATTGAGAACTTAGAAATCAAGAATAAATGCCTTATGAGTAAACGGCTCTACAAATTATTATAGGTAGAGCCGGAAGGTATGCTGGCACAGATTCTTCGCAATAAGTATTTGCAGTCAAAAGCGCTCGCCCAAGTTACCATGAGACCAACTGACTCGCCATTCTGGAAGGGACTCATGACAACGAAGGACTTGTTCTTTTGTAGGGTCAAATTCTTGGTTGGCAATGGTATGTCAACAAGATTCTGGGAAGATACGTGGTTAGGAGAGACGCCCCTAGCCATACAATATCCCAGCCTTTATAACATTGTGCAACGTAAAGAGGATTACGTAGGCATAGTATTTCAAACGACTCCCTTGAATATTCAGTTCAGACGTGCGTTAGTTGGTGACCGATGGACTGCCTGGATGCACTTGGTTAGGAGATTGATAGATGTTCAATTATCCGACCAACTGGATTCGACGCACGGAAGTTAACTAGAAACGGGGTATTTACAGTGAAATCTTTCTACATGGATTTGATTAATTCTGGCACAACCTCAAGATCATTACATATTTGGAAGGTTAAGATTCTCTTGCGTATTAAAAATTTTACGTGGTTCGTCCACAAGCAAGTAATACTCACCAATGATAACTTATTAAAGAGGCAATGGGTAGGTAGTTCACGTTGTTGATTTTGTGATCATGATGAAACAATACAACATCTATTCCTTGAATGCCCACTCGCCAAATTGATTTGGCGAACGATTCATATAGCCTTTAACACTACTCCTCCAGTTGACATTGACTCGTTGTTTGGAACGTGGTTAGCAGGGGTTGAGCATATTACTGCGGCTCGTATTCGGATTGCAATATGTGCGCTTCTTTGGGCTATATGGAACTGTAGGAATGATATGATTTTTAACATACAACACGCTTAACTTTCTTGCAGCTCATCTTCAGAGCTACCGCATGGATCCGTACGTGGTCCTTACTCACTGCTATGGACTCCAGGGAGCCTTTGGTTAATGGGTGCAATCAGTGGGAGATGGTAGCACGGGCTATATTCAACCGGTTCGGATGGCGGTCGAGTAACAGGATAGGAATCTAGGGAGCTTATCCTTCACATTGCCTTACCGATTGCGATTTTCAGCATGTACTTTCATTTCATTGTTTCGCGCCGTTTGCGAGCTGTAATACTTTTATGACTTTGTGCTACTTCGAGGATTTTTTTATAAGATGGCTGCATGCATCATTATTATGATGCAAAGGCCGGGGTACGCCTCCATTTCCGAAAAAAATCACTTTCAGTGTAGTTAAAGATGGTGTGAAATAGCGCGTCTGGTATAGTGTTCGGTGAACAGGGCTGAGCTCTATCCATCGGCACGACATAGTTCTTGCTCATTGATTAATTATTGACTCCTTGCTCGTTTATTTATACTGGTACAGTGCATGCACCCATCGCTACCAAGGAGGTTAGAGAGGATGACGCCATGACCACACATGCCTCCCTCCCTCGCTCGATGAAGATCAAGCTAATTAAGCTACTTGTTAGAAGGGAGAGAGGAGGATTGGTGGAATAGTTGTTGTTTTGCTTGAGCCTCATGGGCATATATATAGGAGTACATGATCTACTTGGAGTACAAGGCAAGCCAGAATATTTCCTAGTCTAACCTATGTTTCCTAATACAATCACGTTACTCAACATCCCCCCGCAGTCACAACGGTAGCGATGCAGACGGTGAGACTGGAGAAGAATCCGAAGGCAAGCCGACGGACACCCCCCACAGTCGTAACTGTCGATGCATCGCGGAGTCGTGGCTGGAGTGGAAACCAACGAGGTTGCTCAAGCAGGCGGTAGCCCTTTGTGCCGTTTGTCGATGTAGCCGAGAGCGTGGGTGGTGGAGCCGTGGTCGAGGTAGCCGTGCGAAGAATGCCGTGGTCGATGTCGAGTCGGGGTAGCCGGTGTCGAGGAAGTCGCCGTGGAGCCGCGGGCGCAAGGGGGCGCCGAGTTAGCATGGGCGCAGTGGTGTCGAAGTAGTGGTGCACCAGGAAGTAGATGATGTTGACGACGCGTCGCGGCGGGTTTGCCAAGCCCGGGGACACATCGTGGACGAAGGCACGCACCGGTGTTGCCAGCACCGCGCATGCGTAGACGGACGAAGACGAAGTTGACGAAGCGCCACGCCAGGCTTGCCAGACCCGGGGACACGTCGTGGACGAAGGCACGCGTCGGTGTTGCCAGCACCGGGCATGCGTAGACGAGGGACCTGCACGAGCTGTACGCCATGTCGGAGAAGTCGGAGAGGCCAGCAGAGAAGGACTCGACGACAGTTGCGGCGCCAATCGGCGCGGGGCCAATGTCGCCCGCGGTTGTCGGAGTAGATGAAGCGGTCGGGGTAGATGACGGCGACGCTGGCGACGAGCTGGTGCTGGACGAAGACGAAGGGGGTGGACGGGCGGCGGCGGCGGCTACAAAGGTAGCGGCGGCGACGGCTAGGTTAGGAGTGCGGCGGCGATGCTCGAAGTAGGTGAAGAACCCTGACAGCGAGACGAAGACCGGCGCGGACGATGGCGTTCCCGCGCCAAGGAAGTGCTGCGGTGCATGCCACAGGAAGTCGACGCGCGGGGACGGCGGTGGACCGCGGGCCGCGACGCTACGGCCCGAAGGGGCGACGCGGCGGCGGCGGGCAGGCCGGGGTGACGACGGAAGACCTCGGGACGGTCGCAGGGACCGCGGGCCGCGGTGCTACAGCCCGAAGGGGCGGCACAGTGGCGGAGCGCGGGGTGGTGCAACCGCGTGGACGGCCTCGAGACGGCGGCGTGGACCGCGTGCCACGCTCGCTACGGCCCGACGGGGCGACGCAGCGGCGGCGCGAGGGTCGGTGCAGCCACGGGGACGGCCTGGAGTGGACGGCCTCGGGGCGGCGGTAGACCACGGGCCGCGGCACTACGGCCCAAAGGGGCGACGCAGCGGTGACGCGGGTCGGTGCAGCCGGGAGAAGAACCACGGGGCGGCGGCGCTGCGGCCCGACGGGGCGACGCAGCGGCAGCCCGTTGCTCGATCGACGGAGGGGCGCGCTGAACTCGGAGACGATCTTCACGGGACCTGCGAAGGCGCGCGTAACTGACGGGCCAGGTCGGTCGCGCGGCGTAGATGAGCCGGATCGCGGCGGCGAGCGGGTGATCAAGCCGATCGCGCGCAAGGTCGGGGTCGCCGCTCGGTGGAGGCGTGGTGGCGGCGGAGTCCGAGATGAAGCCGGCAGCGACAGGCGGCTGGGCGGCTATGATTGGCCGCCGCATGGCGCGAGGCCGCCGGGTCGGGGTGATGCAGGAGTCCCGGTCGGAGCAGGGCGGTGACGGCCGGCGTAGATCGACGGGCGGGCCGGCGCGCGGACGACGGCCTTGAGGGCTGCCTGTCACGTGAGGCCGCCGGGTCGGTGAAGTAGCCGGCCGATTGCGCCGATGTCGGAGTAGAGGCGCGAGGTGTCGACGGCGGCGGTGGGCGACGCAAACCGATCAAGAAAAGGTTGGATAACCAAAAAGTAGACGCCGATCAAAGCGACCGACGAAAGAGAGAAAAATCCGAATCAAAGGATCGGGAAAAGACTCTCTAGGACAGCCGGCCAACACGGCCGGCGGACGAACCCTAGGTACGGGCGGCGCGGCCCCCGGCGGCGGTCATGGAGGCCGACCGCCCCGGGGGCGGCGCGCAGGTGCGGAAGCGGCGGCGGCTAGGGTTTAGGATCGACTTGCAATAGATACCATGTTAGAAGGGAGAGAGGAGGATTGGTGGAATAGTTGTTGTTTTGCTTGAGCCTCGTGGGCATATATATAGGATCTAATTGGAGTACAAGGCAAGCCAGAATATTTCCTAGTCTAACCTATGTTTCCTAATACAATCACGTTACTCAACACTACTATCTAGGATCTTCTTTGTTTGTTTTTGAATTAGCAATGATATATGTACACGCTTACGCGTGCACTCATCAGTGTCAGGTGCACTCATCAATGCCAGTCACTCTCACTGACACCGACCGATGCCCTGTCGTCTGTATACGACGGCCAACTTGCCCTACGGTCGTTTTGCATGTCCCCTAGACCGGGTCCCTCTTAGGTTTCTACCACAATCAACACGCACATAGAGTAGCTAACCTATTTACGTATTGCCGCATCTTGCTTTCTATCCTCTCCTTTAATTTCAAGGACTTGGACTGATGACTAGAAATAAAGACGGTCCAAATTGTGTTATTCTTTTTGTCGTAGTCTGCTTCTCTTCTTCTTTTTGGATTTAAATAAGCTGCTTCGGAAGTTAACAGATACACGGTCGGTGTTGAGACAGCAGAACGAAGCCGGCCTGTGACCCAATGTTGATGATTGTCTCAAACTTTATGGTCAGTGGTCGGTTTTGTGCGGATCCATCCGAATCTACTTTGCGTTTGCTACTCTAGTAGGAGTATATATTGCATTGAGTATTGTGTGTTCTGCCTTTCCGTTCCTGCAAACTGACAGGAAGGGCGTAGTATATAATACATATACCCAATTCAAAGTAAGCTTCTGGAAGATCTCCATGCAGATTGATGACAGAGAAATAATTTGATTCACACAACGTCGCAAACTTTCTCTCATTTCAGTTCAGTTTGGTCAAAAGAATCCTACGTATCAATATATGGTACCTACGTAGGCACCAGACACTATGCATCGTACAATTATACAATTTGTTCATGCATGCTGATGTTGCAAATGTGATAAATATTGTCGCTGTCTGTTAGTGTTTTGAAAAAATAGACAGAAAGGCTCCTCCCCTTCTTATAATTTAACTGATCGATGATCCATCTTGACTGGGTAGTATATATATTTCGTAATTGAAAAGCTACAAGCTGTATGTATTTGGTGATTTCACTAACTAATGCCTACTTAACTGTATTGTTTATGATAAGTTTTCTTTTGCCCATCCAACTTATTGTACTGGGTGGGCCCCTTCCTTGATTTCATCCAATCAAAAGACACTAGTTAATCCATTACGTAGGTCATGTAAGATCACTTACGTAGGTGTATCATTTATTTGATCCCTTCTCCAGTATGGGTCGATACTCGAGGCAGAGCTGAGCGCCTGCATGGAAGGAATTCAGCTAGCACTGCAGTGGAGCGTGCGGCCGATTGTAGTGGAATCAAACTGCCATGAGCTCGTCAACATGGTGTCGTTCAGCACGCTTGACTGCTCGGCGCTTGCCATCTTGTAAAAGAGGTGAAACAATTGATGCTATCCGAGCAGCTGATCTCCACTGT
>NC_041383.1:818769306-818773355 GCF_002162155.2 Triticum dicoccoides | reverse complement strand
CGATGCCAGAACCAAGCGAGCCATTTCATGGCAACATACAGCCAAGTGGAAGGACGTACAACGATATGGATAGGATCATGTCCAGATGTGTTGATGAGCCACGTATTAAGGGATTTTAATGTTGAACTCTCTTAGTAATAAGTGAGTTTTGATAGTCGAGGTTTGATTCCAACAGATGGATTGGTGGCGTGTTCCTCTATGGTCATCACCGGCTTTGGTGGGTCTCTGCCATCACTAACGATGAGAGCGTTGGTGTCGATGGGATTTTGTCAGTTGTGGTTGGCCAACTCTAACTGACAATCCATCGAGACAATTCTACTATATGAATTTGGCCTTTCTAGACCAATTGCGACGGAAGTGTTGAAATTTAATTAGTGGCTTGGGTTGATTTAACCCAAATCTTGATGTGACATAATGTGTGTCTGTATTGTGAACATCAGTATACTTCGTTTCCTAAGTCTCTATTTGAGCTTGACTTGTTCCATGTATATGGGTTGTCTCATTCCTTGTTTTGACATACTTTCGTGATGCTTTATTTTCGCGACATGGTACTTAATGACAATGTTCATACAATTTTTACTTTCTTTTTAACTATGTACAATTCTTGCAGGTGTGAAAGTGGTCACTGGGAATTCCAATTCTAATATCTTTGAGGAAATTGTTTTGTACTCCAAGTAGATCATGTACTCATATATGCCCACGAGGCTCAAGCAATACAACAACAGTTCCACCAAATCCCTCTCTTCCTCCTAACATGGTATCAGCCTAATCGATCCTCAACCCTAGTCATCGCCGCTTCCGCACCTGCGCGCCACCCCCGGGGCGGTCGGCCTCCATGACTCGCACGGCTACCTCGACCACGGCTACACCACCCATGCTCTCGGTTACATCAAGAAACGGCACAAAGGGCTACCGCCTTCTTGAGCAACCTCGTCGGTTTCCACTCCAGCCACGATTTCGCGATGCACCGACCGTTACGACTGTGGGGGGGTGTCCATCGGCTTGCCTTTGGATTCTTCTTCAGTCTCACTGTCTGTGTCGCTACCGTTGTGACTGCGGGGGGATGTTGAGTAACGTGATTGTATTGTAAACATAGGATAGACTAGGAATATTCACTTTTGTCTTGTACTCTAAGTAGATCATGTACATATATATATAGGAGTAGGATTTTCTACAATAGCTTGCCACAGAACTAGTTAAGGTTTTCAACGGTGTAAAAGTTCTCAAAAATCCTGAAAAAAAATACTGAACCAACACACCTACAATATAACATGATCCAATGGATGGATTGAAAAAAATACGACTGCATATGTCCTGGACAAAAAGAACAAATGTTTCAATATATATTGATCCTGCAGTGAGCTGAAATGCTTGTTTTTTTCACTATATATATACATACAACAACAATTCCACCAAATCTGTTAAATGTTTAGCAAGCCTTAACTAGTTCTGTGATAAGTTATGATAGACACAGTTTTACCTATATATATATATATATATATATATATATATATATATATATATATATATATATATATATAGAACAGGGCTATTTTATTACTAGTAACAAAAAATTATTCTGTTACTCCCGTCCCTATATACAACGTCCTCGAACAGAAACAAAAAAAACCTCTTATCCACTCCCCATCCCGCAGCCTCCCGATTCACCTCCACTTTCGACCGCCGGGCGTCGTCCCCCGCAACCCACCGCGTGCCACCCCGCAACCCTCCCCAGCTCCGGCGGCCTCCTTCCACCGCTCAGGCCGCCTCCCTCCCCAGCTCCGGCGGCCTCCTTCCCCCGCTTAGGCCGCCTCCCTCCCCAGCTCCGGCCGCCTCCCTCCCCAACGCCGGCCTCCTCGCCAGCACGCCGCTGGCCGGCCTCCTCCCAGCGCTCCTCCGGTCGGCCTCGCCTCAAGCGCGTCGCCGTCCGACCTTCTCCCGAGCGCGCCGTCGACCAGCCCTCCCTCCAGCGCGTCGCCGCCGGCCCACTCTCCCAGCGCGCCACCGCCCCGCGCCCTCCCCCAGCGCGCCACCGAGCGCCCCATCTACCACCACTACCGCTGCCGTCCTGTCCCCACTTCATCGTCGCTGCACACCATCATGGTGGAGGCGCAGCACCGTCTTCGAGATGCTCCACCAGGTTCTCCTCCGGCGCTAACTCGAACTGCCGGGCATCGTCCTTCGAAAGAGTCAGGCCTCCTGTCCTCGAGCTGGCAGTCCCCTGGCCTCCGGCAGGCCTTCGTCTCCGGCCGTCAGCGTGGTGCACAGGTCGTTCACCACTGGCACCACTGGCCGTTCACCATCAACACTCGTGGCCGTTCAACGACTCTCCTTTGCGACATACGTTTTCTGGATTTATTGAAACATGCAGAGGTAAGCAACGTGACAAGTTCAAGAGCATTGAGATTAACATACACTGCTCTTCTAATCCCTACACTGCTTACTTGGTACTAGTTTCAATCATGCCCTGTACAAAAAAGTAAACATACACTAGGTGTCACAGTTCACTATGGATTTTATCATCAGTTCATGATTAATCACAGAAAAAAGATCAATGTGTGTTACTACCATGGGAGGCTCCCCTGCTGGATGTCGGTGCCGAAGGGGCATCCCCGCGGCCATAGACTTCTTTTCTCTCCTGCAATTCAAGGTTGATTTTCCTCTTAAACATTCACACAGAAAGAATAGAGCTACTCGGTACACATTGTGCGCCGGCGTCAGAACATGTTATACTAATTAGTAGGTTCAGGAACTATGTTCTAAACTGAAGCATTTGTTCTTTGAGCTTCAATGCATTTATTCCCTGAACATAAACGGGTTGGTTCTCTGAACTTAAGTGTGTGCATTCTGTGTGTATTGGAGCATTACATATATTCAGTTTTGCTATTGGATTTGGGTCATCGTAGTGACTGTTGAGCTTACTTTTCGGCGCAGGTCATAGCTTAGCTGCGGCACGCCTCAGTTTGCTTCTCCTCGCTGGACTAGTCGACCTACAAGAGATCAACTCAAACAAAAATACCCAAGGTGAAATTAAACTGAATTAGTGATGCTTGATGAAAGCCTTAAGTCCGATCCCGATATCGTGTCTGTGTTTATGTCAGTAAACAGATACTCGAAATATGCCGAATATTGAGTTCTTCTAGCAGAAGGGCTGACGCTACTTCTTATACCAATATTTTAAGGTTCAATCAAATTCATTTTCGTAGCTTTGAGGTTGAGCCAATTTTCTCGGCTACTGAAACCAATCATTTGATAGGGAATTCAAAAGAAACAACATATATATGCATACGTGAAGTTGAAAAGTTCTGGTTCAGGGAAGTAGACATCCTGCAGTTTTTGGGAATTAGTATTTCACCTTTGCTAATTGTAGCAAGTTCTCTAGTTGCAAAAAATAATTGACTTTGCAAAAACTCTGGAGGTCAAGATATTTCTTTTGTTTGTTGTAGATGGAGATTCGTGTATGTACACATATGTTCTGGAGACAGGAGAACTTATCTGGTAGTGTGTGCGTGCTGCTGCATCCTCTTCCGGCCGCTCTAATTCTCACCCTCAGTACAACTTCTGTATGCCCTCGTGTTCACAAATCTTCACTATTAGGAAAATGCTTATAGGTAGACATTTAACAGTAGCGTTGGTTAGATACCCCTCGCTACTGCTATTTAGCAGTAGCGCCGGCCAGCACCAGCGCTACAAGCGCACGTTAGCAGTATCGCTGGATTTCACAGCCAGCGCTACTGCTAATGGGCCACGCTCTCGGCCCCCCGTTGCAGCTTTAGCTATAGCGCTGGGCCTCCTCCCCCGCGTTGCCGCTAACCAACCTCTTCCTCCATCCCGCGCCGGCCCGCGCACCACCCCTCTCCCCTCACTCACACTCACACGCTCACACCACCATATCGAATCCCTCAATCGTCCCCCGATCCGGCCGCCGCCCCCGCGTCCTACTCAGGCCGCCCTCCCCCTCGTGGGCCCCTATTCCTTCGTCGGCCGCCCTTCCCCGCGCCGGCCCTCCTCCCCTGTCGGCCGCCCCCCCGCACCGGCCCTCCTCCCCT
>NC_041383.1:818760692-818769100 GCF_002162155.2 Triticum dicoccoides | reverse complement strand
GGCCGTCCCCCTACACCGGCCATCCTCCCCCGCCGGTCGCCCCCCCACGCCGGCCCTCCTCCACCGAGAGGTACTCCTCCCTCCTTCCTCCTCTTCCCTCCCTCCCTAGTTATAGTTATTAGAGAGTAGTTAATTATTTTGAATCCTAGTTGAGAAAATGTAGGTTCTTAGAATAATGTAGGTGTTTTAGTTGAAGTTTTAGGTGTTTTAGTTAAATTTGTAGGTGTTTTAGTTAAAAATGTAGGTGTTCTTAGAATAATGTTGAATTTGTTTTTAGTGTATTTAAAAGAGTTTTAGGTGTTTTAGTTGTTTTAGGTGTAGTTAACATAATTTTAGGTGGTTTAGTTGTTTTAGGTGTGGTTAACAGAATTTTTGGTGTTTTAGTTGTTTTAGGTGTAGTTAACAGAATTCTAGGTATTTTTTTAGTTAAAGCAATTGTTGTTATTCTTTTAGTTAAAGCAATTTTTTCTGTTATATGCAAATTTGCAGTGGACATGTCATATTTTGAACATGTCACATTTTGGACATGTCATATTTTTCCGAGTGGCCTATGTTTTGCCAGAAATGTCGATTTGTTTACATTCTGGCAAATTTCAGGCGCTCGATTGGTCCTGTTTTTAGCAAAGGTCATGCCAAATTTTGCTAATTGTTTATTATTATTTTTTTTGATAATTAAGCATTTTGTTCTTGACGTCGACGATGCCTATCCCGCATCCTCGTCGTCGAATCGGCGGAGGACTCCTGGTTGAGCCGAGGGGCCATGTCCGAGACTGGGCTCCGCCGGGCTGGTACTGGGTTGTGCTACCTTCTGGTGACCGCAACTTAGTGAGGAGCCAGCCCGTCGCTGACCCGGAGCTTCTTTGGTGGCGGTCACGTGGGCCTGCATCGGTGGAGAGGCTTGAGTCCCCTGGGCAGGTGGTACAACACCGTGTCATGGAGGAGAACGCGCATGTCCAGCGCTACTTGGTTGCGTTGGCGAACGGCCGGTTCTCCAATACCTGGCAGATTCTTTGGGGATCTCACCGGAGCTATGATCCGGTGATGGTTCCTTCTCTTTGGGTGTCCACCGCGGTCCACTGAACCTAGAGGAGCTATTATTCGAGATGTATTAGTGATATTATATGATGATCTTTGCTACAAACTACTATATATGTATTCGATGATGGATTGTTAATTACCTATTAGTTATTTGCTTATTGAATGCAAAAGAAGATCTTTGCTACAAACTACTATATATGTGTTCATGATGGATTATATGATGATCTTTGCTACAAACTAGTACAAACTATAAATTTTAGGTGTTTTAGTTGTTATATGATGATCTTTGCTACAAACTAGTATATATGTATTCGATGATGGATTATTAATTACCTATTAGGAAATGTCTGACGATGAAAGGGAATTCGCTATGTGCGATTACTGCGAAGATGAGAGTGGTCTGTGCGACAGGTCTCACCAGGTAGAAGGTCGGCGCTTCAGCATCAAGCTCCAAGAGACCTTCGACGTTGATACGGTACGCAACAATGACAAGTGTTTTTTTGTTATTTTTGCACGACTTCTCTGCTTCTTCAACGTGCAATTTCTGTCTTTTACAATTCGACTAGCTTATCCCATGCCATGCAAGATGCTATGTCTTGGAGAAGATGGGTTTTGAAGATCATGAAAGCATGGAGATAAAGATAATTCAACTAAGGACCCATCATGGTTATGATTTTGCTATAAAACTATATAATTCTGTGAACTCATCCAATTTTGGTTGCCCGAATTGGGAAGCCCTTTCCAAGGTGTATGATTTTCATGAGGGTATGCTTCTCACCTTCGATCTTGGTGATCCTGACATCCACGAAAATGATATGACCATTTGGGTCCTTGTTGACACGCTTCTAGTTCTACCGTTGTGTGAGTTTCTTAAACATATTTACTAAGTAATTTATATTGTTTATTTCAAAAGATTTGACAGCTTATTTCCATTGACAGCTTATTTTCATTCTTCAAAAAATGTACGGAAGATGGTAGACAGAACCTACTACTAGAATGATGAAGCACAATTAACTTATAAGGAGAAAGATGGTCTTATCGCATTTTTTACTGATCTTGAGAATTACAATAGATATTATCGAATTCCTCAAAATTATGGTCAATATGTGCCACTAGTGCACACGGTGTGCTACGGTAACATCAATGGAGATAGGATGGTAAGATTTTCTACTATTACGACATCTGTGCATCTTTTGCATAAATTTTTCTAAAACTAAACTACATTGCTAACTACAAAGTTATTACTATGTTTTTGAACAGAAAATCCCGATGGATTGTGTGCCTCATCTGATGTTGCCAAGAGGTCGCGTTGATGTTATGAGCTTACGGCCACCACGGCCAGGTCCGCCGCACTATCCGCATCACTCCTGTCCATACCGGATTTCTAAAAGCGAGGAAGCCATGATAATAAATGATTGGAAAAAAATGTTTCGACCATCGTAGAGAGCTATTTGGAAGCAACATTGTGCGTAGGCCAAGACTTGGAGACAGGATGATCTCCGTTCTTCATTATGGAGAGTCCAGTTTACTTAATGAAGAGTCAATGCCTATCTTGTTTTATGATATTTTACCTAAGAGAGGGTAGAGTAGGTCCTATGAGAGGAGTAGGTCCTAGATAGAATGTGTTTTTATGTGCTACAATGTGTTAGAGTTGATGAGCAGGATGAGGAGTTGTGATTATGACTAGTGACCAACTTGTTATATATATGATGTCTCATTGACGAACATTGTTTGGTGGTGATGACTAGTGGTAATGAATATGCTATTTAAACAGACTAGTTCATGATGAGTTGTTATTGTATAAAATATATATCTGTTTAAACATGTACAGCACCAAAATACTAAAAAAACATAAATGTTAGCAGTAGCGCTGGCCCGCGCTACTGGTAGCACAAAAACTAGCGCTACTGGTAAGCTTTTCTCTAGTAGTGCTTGTAGTACTTTTTTGCATAAAAATCTTGTAGTACTATGTAAAGCAAGTGTGTCCAACACATAGTTTAGGTGTCGCAGTAGTATTCACTGTTGATGGTGGCCTTCTTTTGTGCTCCTACTACTTTGCCACCTAGGGTAGTACTGCTACTACTTATCATGTTGATAAAACCTCACCAACAGTACATCTATTTGATTAAAGATTCTGTAAGGAGAAAAAGTTCACCAATATGCAATCTCTAAGCTCAATATACCAAAAATTTTGTTTAGTAGTTGGCACTGCTCATGTTTATTTGTAAGTTCAAAAATGTTAGCACATACCCAGTTCCATATGTGTTATAGAAGAACAAACACTATGTGTGTTGTGATTCATATATATAATTAAGTATCTTCGCCACAGCTATTGGTTTCAATGTGTCAAAAGATTAGCATTTTCTGCTAATCATGGACATGTGGACTATATATTACAATATGAACAATAGATTCATATATATAATTAAGTATCTTCGCTACAACCATGGACATGTGGACTATAAACATTTGATATAGTTCACCTTCAATAACTTTGTAAGTACAGAGATATCACCCAGATGTAATATGTGACTATTTATTGCAATATGAGGAATGGGTGTGTATATTGTAGTCCCTACATGCATAGTCGAGATGTGTTCAGTCCAACTCCATGGCATTAGGGAGGTCGAGTTCGTCGCGAGCAGCAGTACATGGTTGTCGGCTTACTCCAGCAGCCAGCCCAGCCTTCCCTCCCGCTCACCAGTCCAACTTCTTGCTCCGACGATGGTCACTCAAAGAGCTGCGTGTAGGCCACCCGTGTTTCACCTCCTAATCCAGCTCAACTTTCTCCCTTCTTCAGCATTTTTGGTATGAATTTGATGAATCTTCTTGATACTCTGTTCTTACTCATTTAGAGCTAGTTTTGTTCCGGCATATATGTATCACTTCATTTTTAGATGGCTTAATTTAGAGAGCTTCCAACACTGAAACTTGTCATGCATATTTGGGGATGGAATGTAAAATGGATGATCCTGTGATGGATTGATGTGCAGGTTCTTTGTGTACTTAATTTTAACAGAATTATTGTAGTACTCTGTAGTGGTATTAAATTGGGAACCTATGGTGCTTCAGTTAGAAGATCGTTGATGCTAGCTTCTTCGAGTTTGTCTGCTATTTCAACTTCTGTTTTAACCTACATTTTTTTGTTTACAGATTGTCGCATGATACTTGTATTGGGTGCTAGAGTTCATGTATTACTGCCAGGTAAGTTCAAAAAATAAACCGTAGCTAGTTCAAATATAAACTCCATGAGGATTTTAGTCAAGCTTCCAGTGTGGTTCACCCTTGAAGGCATGATGCAGGAATTCAGTACTACTTCTTATAGCGTTTTTATTTGTCGCTAGGAAAAAGTCAAGATCTTCGCACAACAGAAATCTAGATGTTTGGAATCGCGAGAACTGTAAGTTCAAAAAATTGAAGAACATTTAAATAAATTCCTCCTATAGTATATTATTACCTCTGTTCGCAAATTGTTGACGTGGTTTTAGTTCAGTACATCATAACTAAAATTCTTTTCAGAAACTCAATTCTCGTGTGTATATGATGTAGATTGTTCAAGCTCTTCCATTCGCTCTGTTCTATGGTTGGCTCAGTAGTCTGCAACTCTACAATTGATTTTTTTCCCATTGTCGTGCTTTCTAGGTGTTTGTTTAAAATGCATAAGCGGTTTGTTATGAGTCCGTGGCAGTCATGCAGCCTGGGATTGGGATATACAAGATGGAAGCTCCTACTATTGGTAGCTTTGGAGTTCACATGCTACAACACAAGGATCCATTGACAAAGAGTTAATATGAGAGAGAGATAATTTGGTGCACTTTAGTGTTTTGTTTCTATTCCTGTTAGCACCAAATAGTATTTGAAAATGTTTATTTTGTGCTCCCACATATTTGTTTGGGCAGTACAAACACATCATCACAGTGAATATAGATGCGGCACCTTGGGGAATAGAAACACATGATGTCCAATTTCTTCTTTCGGTTCGGTTCAATTTATAAATTTCATTCAGTTCGGCGAGGTGGAGATTGGTGTGTGGTGGGGTGTCGCCATGTGTGTGGAGATGGCCTGCGTCGCAACATCACCGGCCGGATCCCGCTCTTCAGTGTATATTTTGTATGCTTTTCAGTTCACCTACTTAGCAACTGCAAGTCCAATTTCCTCCTTGTTTCCATGTTCTTCCTGTAGCACAACAGGTGTTATGCCTATATGAATCAATAGAAGCATATGTTCTTTTCTATTCTTGCAAATGAAGCTCCACTTCTATTCTGTTTGAACTTGGCATAAAAATTAGTATTTGTTCTATTGTAAAAAAACATAAAATGAAATGCCTTGGTGCATGATCGCAGATGCATCTGGAAGCATCCCCATGTTAATTGCAAAGGTTTCTAGGATGTGACATCCATACTTTTGGTTATGAACTAATGATGTATTAGTGCATAAACTGATGCAACACATATGTTGTTTCTTTCCAGACTACTCTAGATTAGAACAAGTTAAAATTACTTAGTTTTTCAATAGTCTGGTCCTCACCAGGTTTTACACAATACACATCTTTTTAATACGAACGTTTTAAAAGTTTATTTTTGAACTTCTCCCAATTAATATACCTGAACTTGATTATCTTTCTAACATGTACTTATGCAAGCTTCATTAGATTTTGTGTTTGTGCTTGTAACACAATCAGTTCAGATCTTGATAGACCACAAGTTCAAGTTCGCTAGTATTTGTAAACTGTTGGTAGCAGTACTAGTATTTATAAATGTGTAACCTAAAAACTAAGCTTGCATCTTGTTACTTCTATGGAAGCACTGACCTCGTAATTTTATTGGACCAACCACTAACTTGAGATTTAGACATGGTGCTTACTGTATTCTCTTCATCTTAGTTGTTCTTGCAGTGCTTATAAGCTTGACATCTTTGATGAATCCAGCCCGAACTGAAGCCTATCGGCAAGCCGGGCGCTGGGCCAACCACTGTCATCTGTCTACCTCGTTCCCCCGTGAGCCCATGCTCTTCTGCTCTTGATGCTTGAGCTGCCTGCAATTCTTTTCTCTGCTCGAAAATTCCCAAAGCATCAGTACTTTGTATCAGGATACACCATGTTATTTCTGCAACTTTCCATTATGCTTGTATGTCCAAAATGTGTACATTTACTGCTTTTGATTTTTTGTAGTGCAGAGAAGTTACCCTGTTGCGGGCTGACCATGGGGCTCCTTCTCCACGTCGACACAATTGCAGGACCAACGTGCTACTGACCATGAAGGCTTCCTCAAGAAGCTTGTGTCCAACGATACCGAAAGGAAAAATGGAGTGAAAGTGCTACTGCTCCAGTTTTGAACTTCTTATTCAGTCATGTTATTACTGAGTGAAAAATGGAGTGAAAATGTATGGCAATTGATCTCTCTTAGACCCTGGCAATCCTCTATTTATCCTTTGTTTGCTTGGTTTTTGGTCTGTAATTCAAGAACTTGAACCTTCGTAATTCGGTTTTTGGTTAATTTGTTATGCCCAGTACAAACCATTAAATCTGAAGAGGCTTCTAATAGCGGGAAAATGTGCAGTCGGTGTGGTGTATATGTCATTCATGTATGAAAATGTGCAATCGATGTGGTGTATATGTTATTCATGTGCATGTATTGTATGTGTGAAAACAAATTCTGTATAAGATGAGATGATTGCTACTTCTTCAAAGAAGTTATACATGACAGCTTGCTATGCGTGCAAGAATAAAAAATTGGTTTGAATAAAAAATATTGATCAGTACAAATTAAAAACAATGATAGTTTGTAAAATAAAAGATGGTTAGCTTTTGGTATTCTGTGACGTTGGATGTCCAAGTTCTGCAACTGATCCGTCCAGATGGGACAACGAGATCAGTCCAACAGGCGCCCATATTTTGGAAAAACATAGCATTCAGTTCAGCGATATAAACCATGCGAGTTCGGGGACTATGATACAGTAAACCGTTGAAAACTTATGAGAAAAAAATTACCCAAAAAACAAAGCAAAAGTCTACTTTGTGAAAACACATTTAGTACAAATCGATGCAAACATCAGTACAAGTACTCTTTTTTTAGAACCATTCAAAATTACTCTACCAAAAACATCTCAGTACAAACAGACACATATATTAGTACGACTACTCAATTTTCCAGACAGGAAAACAGCAGTCTGTTCACAAAGGAAAAATGGTTGAATTAAAAATATTGATCAGTACAAGTTAAAAATGATGGTCCGTTCGAAATAATAGAAATGACATAAATTCAACTTGTAAAAGTTCAAGCAGAAAGAAACCCCATTCAATTCAAATGAAAAAAGTACAAGTCGTAAAATAAGAAAAGTCTAGAACATCACTGTAAAAAATGTTTAGTTCAAAAAGAATAAAAACATTTTCTTTTTGAAAAAATTATCATTCAGTTCGATGATATAAACCACGCAAGTACAGGGGCGACGATACAATAAACCGTTGAAAACTTACGAGCAAAGTTTTGTTAGTGAAAACATGCTTAGTACAAACCCATGCAAATATCAGTTCAATTACTCTTCTTTTCGGTACCTTCAAAATTACTCTTCGAACAATACATCAGTACAAACGCACACATAGATCAGTACATGTACTCTGTTTTTTCTGACGGAAAAACAGCAGGATGGGTCACACCGTAATCCAAATTACTCTTCAATGGTTGCGAATTTGAGAAAATGTTCAACATGAATAACTTTCGTATTTTTGATATCTTTCCAACCATATAGTATTTACCTCATTTCGACAAACTTTCAAAAAAAATCTAGTTTGAAATCAAATTTGACCGTATTTAAATTCGTTTTTAAACCGTAAGGAATTAGAAAAACATTTCAATACGAAGTTGCGCATTTTCCATAGCTTTCCAACGTCGTATCATTTGCATCAATCCGACAAACCGTTTGCAAAAAATTGCGAAAATACGTTTTGCCAAGAATTTCACCGTTTTCCAAATTATTTTTAAATCATATAGAATTAGAAAAAACATTGGATATATGCAAGATGCGGATTTTCACTAGCTTTCCAACGCCGTCTTATTTGCTCAATTCTGACAAACCCTTTGAAAATTGAGTCCAAAATACCATTCGCGTTTTCCGTTTTGAAAAAAAATGGTTTTTTATTGAACTATAATGATTTTGCAAAAACGTTCAATATACTCAAAACATAGTTGTCGAGAGAGTTCCAGCGATATATTACCCGCCCCGTTTCGACAAAAAAATTGAAAAAAAATTGAACTAAAGAAGACGATCTGTTAAACAGAAATGAAAGCATCAGTTTAATCGCTCGAAATTAATCAATACAACCCCCTGAAATCGTCAGTTCAAGTAGGGTAACAGAATAATAGCCCAGATGT
>NC_041383.1:818753150-818760247 GCF_002162155.2 Triticum dicoccoides | reverse complement strand
ATACAATAACAATTCCACCAAATCCCTCTCTCCCTTCTAATAGAAGAGATGTACATTCAACACCGAACACGTATGTGGCGATGACACAGTACGGTCGGTCTCTCCATCGATCACTATCCTTTTCAAGTGGACGGATACTTTCATGGAACAAGACACATGGGGGGCGTTCAGGTTAATTGATGAAAAAGGCTAGAAATATGACGTCGGATATTTAGTGACTAGGAGCGAACGCATCCGTCGCCATTGGATGGAACACGCTAATATTAGCGCACGATGAATAGCCACGTCATGACCAAGAGTAGTTCGATCCATAGACCGGACGAGTGAACACCGCAACCCACCACTACCACTCTCCCTCACCCACGAAGTGGTCGCGGATCTCATTTCACTCGCTCACTTTCTCTCTACTAGAGATCCCCAAATCAGCTGGATCCCAACAACTCTCTGGCAAAATGTGGTGTCCAGCACATGGATCCCGACGAGATCCCTGGTCGGTCCATGAGCATTGTACAATGGGAGCTTCCATTGGTTGCGGCGGCGGCTCTAGGGGTGCCCTGGTTCCTGCGGAGCCGAGACAGTGAGCCGATGGGCTAGCCCATAGCTGTGTGGAACAACTCCATGGGCAGTGAATTCAAGGGATCATATGGCAGCCTGCCCCTTTGCACCACCTCCTTGTTCCTCCTCCTCTATGAGTCAACTCCTCACCAAAGGGAGCCACCAACTGTCGACCTCTACTCCTCCATGCCCCTAGTTGTCGAACCCTGTCTTCCCCAACCACCCCCAACCCCCTGACTTTGCCCAGCTCTCCAAGCAGTGGTGCTGCACATCGAGCTCGAGCTAGAGCAAAGGGGGGTGTAGGCGCGGAGGGGGGATGTGGTGTGCATGTGGGCAAAATAATGTAGTAGTGTGTTGCTAGACATCAAGCTCTACTCGACGGCGGTCCCATCGGGTGCGCCACCTGCCGTTATGCCCTTCAAGAGTGTCTTTCGCCTAATGCCTTCGCCTAGGTTCTCATCAACGTGGTCATGCTTGTCGTCACGAGCTACTCCTCGGCGGCACAGACGGCTATTTTCATAATTTTCTTTTTTGCCATCATCTTCTTATGAAAACAATGAAAGGTTATGTTCGAACAAAAAAATTAAGTTTTTTCTTGTCTGCTTATAAGATGTGGCAGATTTTAGATTCTAATGCATAGGAATTTCTAAAATTTGATGTATGTCATATTTTAGGCTTTGAAACTTTTATGTTCAAATATTGATCCAACATTTTTTGCACATGCAATGATGCTTTTGGGGAGGAGCTTCGCCAAGAAGCGCCTATTGATCCGTTTTCACTTGCGCTAGCGCACTCCTGCTAGCGAATGTTTCTGTTCGCTGGGTAGGAGGAGGGGGTCCAGTGAGATTCAACATTCCCTAGATATCCTGAATTTCAGTCGGAAATTCAACATTGAGTCAAGATGACACCGAGTAGAAATTCATCCTATTATTACAAGAGTGAGGGACAAAACCAGATGTAGACTTGCCTGGTTTAGTACATTCTTGCGCAGGTATATATAAGGGAAAATCCATCCTACCACCCGGTGGTAGTTACCCTCTATGTCTCATATACTATCATGTGGTAGTATATATACTACTATATCATTTTAAATATATTCATATACTATATTTAAGATATTTCAAAGCAAGTTACATGAAAAAATTGCATATGAGCCCATAGTTTTTATTATATTTGTGAAGTACGTACATATTTGTACGTAAAAAAAAGCATACTCAAAATATGGTGTGTACTACCTAAAAATTAGTATATATACTACCTAATCATTGTTATATACTACATACTACACGTACATACTCTCTATTTCGACGGATACTACATACAACCTACAAAACGCAAGTGGTGGTAACTACCACTGCTTGTAGGAAACATTTGTCCTATATATATATATACATATATATATGCATGCATCTGGCATTTCAGGAACTGGCTGGGTTGGCTTGGGCAGAGGAGGCACACTAGTGTGTCTTCTTCTTCTCCTTGGCCCACGATGTGGCAAAGTGCATGCACCCGGCCATCGCTGCCAAGCAAGATAAGATAGCTACTGCGACCTACTGACGGTGTTATCCAATTCACTGCTAGCCGGGGCCTTCACCAGTCACCCCCTCCCCCTCTTGAGTCAACCCCGTGAGGCGGCCGTGAGGCCCCCAGATCCAGTCGGCCTGCCTTCCCCTCTCCTCCTCCTCCTCCCTCGCCGCCGCCAAAGGGCGCGGCAGGCAAAGCCTTGCCATCGCCGCCGGCGGCGGGGACTCGGTGCCCTCGCAATCGTGAGGGTCTGGCGTGGGCCGGCGCCCCCTAGCCGGAGCGTGGCGTGCGGCCGAGCGTCACGGCAGGAGGCGGCGGCGCTCCGGCGATCCCATACCTCCACGGTAAGGGGTTCAAGGTCTGGGGTGTCGTAGTCGCCAGGGACGGCGGTGACGTGACCAGATCGGCAGTGGCGCGGTCGGATCTGGGCCCAGGCGTGGGCTTGGTTTTCGGGTTCCGGCCGGCGCGGTGGCGGGTGCGACACGTCAGTAGCTGGGCGGATCTGCGGATATCATCCTTGTCTGGTCCTTGGCAGCGCGGGCAACTCCGGGGGAAACCCTAGATATCCTTGGGATCGAGTGATGACGGTGCTTTTGCGTTGTAGTCCCTCTTCAGGGCATCGTTTTGGAGTTTGTTCCGGTTGAAGGGACCAGCTACGCCGGCAGCGCATGCCTGGTGGCGCAACTGCCGATGAAAATCGCGCCGACTACGGTCATGGCGGATGATGGTAGCGTCTTTGATGTTGTTTCCTTGTCGAGGCATCATCGTTGCAGTTTGCGTCATTGGGCTCTGGATGCTCCAGGGGAAACCCTAGATCTGGGTCTCCCGTATCGGACCATGATGGTGTTCTCAGTATCGCTTTCCCTCCTGGGGGCATCGTTTTTGAGCAAGTGATGGCTGGAGGTGACAAGAGGAGGAGCGGTAGAATTCAAAATCGAAACATTCCATTGAAATCATTCCAATGATGAATTTGGATCGACTAGTCATAAGTCAAAAAATAGTGTTTTCGTATCACCTTGTAATGCAAATTTTAATAGTCCCAATACCTGTTTCACTGCAATGTCAAACTTGACCTAAATGAAGTAAGTACTTAGTGTTATGACCTGAATTGTACTATTTCAGCTCCAATTTAGATGCAGTCCAAAAGGCACCCATTCGGTAATCATGAAAATTTGACACACATAGAAGAGATACATACGTAGTAGAGTCGGAAATATATGGTTTTCAAGCACCACTGGTAGTTTGTTCAATTGCTGGGCATATCTTCAGGGGTTTCTCGGTGTTATGAGATCTCTAATGCTTAACTTCAATTGTTTCAAACCCAATCTATAATGCATCATGTTGTGTAATTTTTACTTTGAAAAGTGAAGTGGGTGATAATATTCTTCCCGATGATATTGTTGAGTTGCCTAAGGATTACAAAACAATGTTTGATGAACCAACCATGATTGATGAGCTATTAGATGAGTTGACGTGTCGCATGGGTTCCCCATGCATGAACCACTACTAGGAAAAGGGCTATAGATGGAATTGACACTAATGGCGCACCAGATATGTGGTGCGCCATTAGTATATACTAATGGCGCACCACCCTCTGATGCGCCATTAGTGTTGAAACTACTAATGCCGCACCCTGCCCACGGTGCGCCATTAGTACCAATTTTTTTTTGAACTAGTGCGCCTGTCCAGACATACTAATGGCGCATCCTCTGGTGGTGCGCCATTACTAGTTGTAACTAGTAATGGCGCACCAGCCAGAAGGTGCGCCACTAATGTTATTTTTTTTATTATTGTTTTTATTCCTTTTTTTGCAAAAGTACTAATGGCGCACCACCAGGGGGTGCGCCATTAGTAACCTGGATTACTAATGGCGCATTTGTTGTTGGTGCACCATTAGTAAGTGGGCAGCAACAAGATATTTTGGACAGCCTCTCCTTCCACACTCACTTTCTCCCCACTTCATTCTCTCCACCGCCTCCTCCTTGTCTCGGGTGCCTCCTCTTTTTCACCTCATTTCCACCATAGATTCATTCAAATTAAGTGGTTAAGTTACCTTGTTTTGCTAGGTAAGTAAGGGGGGAAGCTATATTTATGTTGTTCTCCCTACAACAATGTGCACATGCACTTTTTATGCCCTAGCTAGATCTATGTATGTTCGTTGTGTTGCATATGTTTGTGGTGTTGCATATGTGTTTGTGTTTGGAGGTGTACCGGTATTTGAAATGCGATAGTTGCCAATATTTTGCCGGAATGTTGATTCATTTCCGTTTCGGCGAGAATTTTGGCATTAAGCATTCTTTTTGGTCCTATTTTTAGGGAAAGTCATGCCAAATTTTTTCTTGGTTCTAAAATATCGTTTTGCTCTACCCCGCAGGCGACCATGGTCCGCACGATGAACGAAGGCATCGTGAATAGGTTTTTGAGGTCCGCGAAGGCCGAGATGCTTCAAAAGAACGAGACGGAGATAAGATGTCCGTGTCGAAGATGCAAGCTGAATAGCTTTATTGCGGACCCGGATTCCGTGCAGGTGCGGGACCACCTGCTCTTGCGTGGTTTCATGGATGGCTATCGGTGGCAAGGTGATGAAGATGACTACGAAGTCGTCCATGGGGGCCGGGCAAGAAATGAGGAAGGGCAGCAAAACAACCACCGCGGCTCGGGGGTGGGGGGGGGGCGAGAAGACGAAGAATCCCCAGGAGATGATCACGACGGTGATGCTGTACACAGTCATCATGTAGAAGATGCAGGACATGATGATGATGCCAGCGGAGCAGACGGCGCTGGACCATCGATGGGCTGGGTGCAGGACCCTCATATTCAAGAGCTGCTTCTCAAGCAGACGGATAACGCAAGAGCTGCCGCCCGAGAGAAAGCCAAGATGGATCAACTTGAGTTAGACGCGGTTACTCCATTGTATGAAGGATGCAGGCCCGAGGATACCCGCCTGAAAGTAACGCTCATGGCTCTGGAGATGAAGGTAAAACACAAAATGACCGACGCATGCTTCGACGAGAACATGTCATTCTGGCACGAACGTCTTCCCAAGGGGAACAAGTGCCCGACCAGTTTGGAGGAGGCAAAGAAAATCGTCTGTCCTCTGGATTTAACGCACGTGAAATACCATGTGTGCATGAACAATTGCATCATTTATCGGGACGAGCACGCGGAGTCTACCATATGTCCGGTGTGCGGCGTCACTCGGTACAAGAAGAGGAAGAAAGCTCCTCGAAAAGTGGTGTGGTACTTTCCGACCACTCCTCGTCTGCAGCGGTATTTCGCGGAACCTAAGGTAGCAAAGCTCCTGCGTTGGCACGCGGATAGGGAGGAGAAGAAGCGAGAAGATGACGCAAATGATCCGGAGATAGATAAAAAAGACAAGATGCTGAGTCACCCTAAGGATGCGAGCCAGTGGCAAGCGTTGAACTTCGAATACCCAGAATTTGGGAACGATCCAAGGAACATCGTGCTGGGCGCGAGCACCGATGGAGTCAATCCATTTTGCAGCCAGAGAAGCACACATAGCACCTGGCCTGTGTTTGTGTGGATGTACAACCTTCCCCCCTGGTTGTGCATGAAGAGGAAGTACATTCACATGAGTATGCTAATTGAAGGGCCGAAACAACCAGGGAACGACATCAATCTGTATCTAGGGCTGCTGAAAGAGGAGCTTGAGATGTACTTCCCGCCCGCATTCTTCGATGTTATGGTGCATCTGCTGGTCCATATAGTGGAGGATATCATCCAACTCGGGCCAACGTTCCTGCACAGCATGATGCCGTTCGAAAGGATGAATGGTGTCATCAAAGGATACGTTCGCAACATGTCACGTCCAGTAGGAAGCATAGCCAGGGGCTTTCTGACCGAAGAGTGCATCTCCTACTGCACCAATTATCTAGGCATCGAGAACCCCGTTGGTCTGCCCGTCAACAGGCACCTCGGCAGGCTCGCTGGATGGGGTCACCGTGAGGGTCGCCGCGAAATGCATGTCGACTTCGAGGGTCGACTCGCCGACTTTGAAAGAGCAAACCTAGTCGCGCTACAACACATAGACGTGGTCGATCCTTGGTTGGTAGAGCACAAAACCTTTATTAAGAAGACGTACAATGACCGAGGCCAACAGAGGACGGACGGAGATACACTCAAAGAGCACAACTCATGTTTCACGCGTTGGTTCAAGCAGAAGCTTCTGTCGTACCCTTTACATGAGGATTCTTCCGCGGAAGAACAACTCATATTCGCCTTGTCACAGGGCGCCGAGCACAACCTGATGACCTATGAGGCGTACGATATCAACGGCTACACATTCTACACCGAGGCCAAGGACATGAAGAGCGATGGTTATCAGAACTCCAGGGTAACGATGGAATCCTACACCGGTAATGACAAGGACAGATACTACGGAAAGATCGAGGAGATCTGGGAGCTGAGCTACGTTGGAGAGAAGGTACCGATGTTCCGTGTCAGATGGGGCAAGAACGTCATAAAAGAAGACCGGTATTTCACCACCATGGTTATACCCGAAGCCAAATCCAAGACCGCGGGCGCAAACGTCACCGCGAAAAATGAGCCATGGGTACTGGCTTCCCAAGTGGACCAATGCTTCTTCATTACCGACCCGCCAAAGCCAGTCGTGTTGTCGTGAGGAGAGGCAAAAGGAAGATCATCGGAATGGATGGAGTAGCCAATGAGCAAGACTTCGACAAGTACGGCGACCCGAGGATCGAACATGACGACGATGATGAAGTAGCAGCATACACCACAAGAAGAAGCAGGACCACCCTACCTAAAGGACGGCCGTTCCACAGAAGAACTCCATTTGCGAAAAAGAAGGGCAAGAAGATTGTGAACAGATAGCTAGCTAAGATCGATTGTATTTAAATCGTAGCCTTCATTTCTCGATTGTATTTCATGGGTACTTTTTGAACTATCATGAATATTTTTAAATTTCATGGACACTCGATCTCGATCCCCCTCCATCTCGATCGCTATCCCACCTCGCCAGATCCGGTCCCCCTCGC
>NC_041383.1:818738060-818752281 GCF_002162155.2 Triticum dicoccoides | reverse complement strand
GCCGCTGCCCCGACGCCGCCTCGACGCCGCCCCGCCGCCCCGACGCCGCCCCGACGCCGCCTCGACCCTGCCCCGACGCCGCTGCCCCGGGTCGGTCAGCCAGCCTCGTCTCCACCGTCACCAGCGACAGCTTAGCCCGACTACAGACGTGGTACGCTCTTCCTCCTCTTCTGTTCTTCCCCTTTTCTCTGGGCACATGGTCATTGAGTAAAATCTGAGTAGATTAGGCCATAAATTGGATTACGAGCACAGTTTAGTCAAGAAAATGCTTCGGGGCCAATGTTCATTCAATTCTTCAGATAAACAGGGCATGTATTCAGTTTTTTCTCATAAGGGGAGCAGATTTTCATCACTTGCACTTACACAGAGTTAATGTAAACGTTTTGCACAATAACGTAGCATGTATCTTCAGTTTTTGCACTTAAAAAAGCCAATCTTCAGTTTGTCCACTTCAAAATATTATAAAATCTAAAAGAACAACATGTTAGTACAGAACTTATACAAGGATCGTCACACAACCCTTATGCGCATCATGGTGCTAAGTCTAGATTATCATGATTGTGCATCTGCAAAAATTTATAACTGTGAGTGCAATCTGTACCTAACAAGCAAGATAGATAAGATTTCAAATGCGCAAATAAGAAATTGCAACACAACTGCAGATTTCAAGAAGTGCAATTTCATCAAATTTAGTATTAGATAGTAGATACTGACAGTCTGACAGTTATATACCAATTTTCTTCTAAAAAATACCTCATGGTTTTGATGATCGTACTAACAAAGAAAAAGCAGGCATTATTAGATATGAAATCTGGAAATCTTTTCAGTTCTATTTTTGTAATGACAGGAAATATTGTGGTCACTTTTCTCATCCCTTTTAACATGATGTAGTGTAACAGAACATATCTGCAGATTCCACCAATTCCAATGGTTCTTTCCTTCCACTGTCCAAATTTCAGTGAAACGTCTCCACCTTCGACACAACAGTGATTCTCAAAATTGACTACGCAGACCCCAAACATGATGCTCCTACTATTTTCATAGAGACAAGGACATTAGCAACAAAGTAGTGGCTTTTCTCCGGGTGTTGGAGAAAGCATAGATGATCCTTCCATTTACAGTAGCAAGGACAATTGTACAACAAGACGATACCACTAGGGCAGGTTCCTTGAATCCTCAACATGACAGAAACAACCTTCTACTTTGAAGCCTCCTCTTTTGATCAGATTCAAATCATCACCCTTTCCAGCAGCAGCAGTAGTAACTAGCACTAGAATCACATTGTTCCGCACTTCTTCTTGTTGTGTTTGCTGCTGGGTAGAAGAAGCTTTGGTGGGCTGCTGCTTGTCTTGGTTCTCATCGAAACAACCCAGCTGCGCGAAATCCTCGATCGACTTGACATGAACCTGCAAAGGAAAGACAATATTAATAAATCACAACTCTACTAGATTGTTAAGTTGGGTGGGATGTAAAAGCAAATCTTCTGCTAAGTGCAATATACTTAGTGCTGCTATATGAGTGTATAAATATTTGTTGCTATATAAATGTGAACAAAATTCGTGCTTGTATATGATATTCTGCCATGAAGAAAGAATAGATAGTGTGGGTCTGACCTTGTTTAATTTCTGCAATTCTTGTATATGATATTCTTTGGTGTGTATTGCATTCTCATCGTGGTTTTGATCACAGAACAAGAAGGGAAAGGGCGACTGAAGTACCTACTGCAGCAGACAGAAGTATTTGCCCACTTTGCAGAAGGAAGCCAGGCTAAAGAGAAGAAGCCACGTGGAAGGTGATTCTTGGTTATGTTTTTTTTAAAAGCAATCCTTGGTTATGTTAGTGCCACTATATAGTACTTTACTATGAACACCCATCTTGGATGACCAATAGAAATTGCAGCCACATGTGCACCGATCTAATTTGAAACATCAATGAAAATTGAAAAAAAATTACTCTCATAGCACTACTTCTATTTGCATTTCCCAAACATATGGTTCTGTCCATCCTCATTTCCTGTCTTCCCTAATAACCATCATTAAGTTATAGGTTTGCTGTGTGCCTGTGCTATTCCCTGTCAGTAATTGATTTCAGAAACTGGCAAGCTTTGACAATGTAAGAGTTACTTACTTGCTAATTAGCCAAGCAGGCATGTATTACTTACTTGCTAAGAACTTTGATACTATTTGGATCAAAGTTAAATGAGCACATAGATGACAAAAAAAAGTTCAGATTGTAAAATGTTCATTTTGCTGCTAGTGCCCATTTTGAGTAATTGCTTAGAGGGATGATCATGTGTGAGCTGGTGGAGTGATTTGTTTTCTACATAAAGCTCTTTAGTCAGGCTGGTTTTCGTGAAATACACATGAAGCTTCACCAGCTCCTGTGGGTGTGGGATCCATGTGACATGTGACATTGCATCCATGTCCACCTGGGATAATGATTTTGCAGGTACCCCGAGAGGCCCTTGAGTTTTCCGGAATGTCGATTAACTTCCGTTCCGGCAAATTCGGGTACTCCATATGTCCTATTTTCTGTAAAGCTCATGCTGAAATTTTCCGTGAATTTTAGCATGACTTTGCTAAAAATAGGACATATGGGGTACTTGTGACTAATGCATGGGCCGGGGTATCTTAGTAGTTAATTAAGTAGGATCAAGTGCCCCGGCGTACTTGTGACTAATGCATGGCTTTTAGGGTGCCTCGGTGTCGATAAAAACCGAAATGATGAAAGGTTAGGCTTTTAGGGTGCCTTGGCGTCGAAAAACCCTCAATGATAAAAGCTTAGATTTTAGGATGCCTCGGTGTCGACAAACCCTAAATGATGAGACCATGATCTTGTTCCTTGACAATAACCAACTTTTTGACCAAACTTTGTTTCTATTTAGAGAGAAACATGGCCCACAACGATGAGGCCGGGGGTTCGGGCGGCAAGGCATTCTGGGAGCTGTCCCAGGAGATGGAGGAACAACCTCACTTGTATGAGGCCGCCGCCTTCCCCACCAATCCTGAGACCACGGATGGTGCCGCCGAGGATGACCACACTGATGCCACCACTGATGGTGCCGCCGAGGATGCCACCACTGATGATGGCGGCGCACGCATAGATGGCAGCCAACCGAAGAGGCAACGGAAGGACCGGCGCCCGATCGTGCTCCGCACCCTCAAGGAGGAAGTTACTGAAGTGGACTCCAACGGGAATCCAACGGCGCCCGAACGAATAGTCAAGGGGTACTCGCTTCAGCTCGGGTGCATTGTACGCTCATCCTCCTAAGCCCCAAATATTCCATGGCCACGTATTTCGACCCGGACCGTCAGTCGAACGTAGACTACACAAATGTCAAGAAGGTTCTTGATGATGTTCTCCCCGGCTACGCCCAATCTGGAGGCACCTTCACCAGGCCTATTCGTAAGTACGGCAAGCACGAGTTCTCCCACAATACGACGTTCTGCTGCGTCAAGCAGCCGCCTGGCGGTCAGAAGGGTGCCTACTACGCCATCCATCACATGCGGGCGATCGTACGGGACCATCATCAACTTCTGCTACCGAGTAAACTCAAAGATTGGGCCGCGAGCGTGTCGGCAATCCAGGACGCGGACCTCCGACAAGAATTCTTTCGCATCCAGTCGGAGTTTGCGGAAATCATCCATCAAGATGTCCTTCGTACCTCGGGGCAGTTCTACCTCAGAAATCAACTGTCCAACAGTGACATCGACACAATGCTACAAATGCAGGATGACAACGCCCATTCTTTTATGACTCCCACGATAGACGGCGGCTTCATCCACGCTCCGGTCCCTTGAGTCGAGTTGTCTAGTTCTGAAACATCGATTGGCTCATGTTGTAATTAAACTTTAATGAACTTGTAGTATGTCTCTTTGGTTTCGAGAGTCGTTCAACTTAGATGTAATCGATGCTATTAATGTCTTGCTTTTCTCTTTCGATCGTTCTGTTGCATACTTATATATTGCTTATGTATTGTCTGTGAATTGGTACTAACGTTTCGTTTGGCTAGTGCATAGCGATGCCGACGTATGTCGTGTACAAGGGTAAGGTTCCCGGAGTCTACGATGACTAGGAGGAGTGTCGGAGACAGGTTCACCGATTCAGCGGTAACAGTTACAAAGGGTACACCACTAGGGCCAAGGCCGAATCTAGATACTCCCGCTATCTAGCGGGAGAGGGGAGGGAGCGTTGGAGGAACCGGATGAAGACGAGTTTCATCGTGATGATGCTCATCGTGATGACCGCAGCTCTCTTCTATGTGATGGTAGTTTAGATGATCGATATCGACTTGTAATGTGAAGACAGACTCACTACTCGCGGTCTCGAGACTTGTAATATAATGTTCTATCTTTGTTCGGTCTTTTCAATTCGGAGACTAATATGATGAATTGTATTCGGAGACTAATATGATGAATTATATTCAAAGACTAATCTTCTATTGTATTTGATGAATCTGTTGTTGATGTGTGCTGTCTATATTTTGTCAAACTATACATTTTGTAACCTGTGCAAAAAACAGAAAATAAAAAAATAAAAAAAAACCTAATGTTCATACTAATGGCGCAGCACATGACAGTGCGCCATTAGTATGACAGTGCATACTAATGGCGCATCACCGGGCAGTGCGCCATTAGTATGCCGCGGTTACTAATGGAGCATCAAGAGGTGGTGCGCCATTAGTATGCCAAAGCACCTGGGTATACATGGCCCCTGGGAGGCATACTAATGGCGCACCCTGGCCTATACTAATGGCGCACCCGAGGTGCGCCATTAGTATACCAGATACTAATGGCGCACCAGGTGGTGCGCCATTAGTAAAAATTACTAATGGCGTGCTATTAATGGCGCACCACAGATGCGCCACTAATAGCCATACTAGGTGCGCCATTAGTAGGGGTTTTTCTAGTAGTGAACAGAAGACATTGTTTTGGAGTTTATACTCTATGCTATAAATGCTATAATCTTGGAATATGCGATCCAGTTGAAAACTCATATGCACGTGTGGAATGAACATTAAAATATAATTCCTAGTCTCGCCTCTAAACTAGCTCAAGTACTATTGGCGGTCATGTTTTTCGGATCACAGGATATCACTAAATGTAACAATAGTGCTAAGAAAACTTTGAGAATATGACATTAGAAGAACAATCATATTGAATTGACCCAAGAATTGCTTATTATAATTTGAGATACATTCGTCAAAATTAAATTCTTATAACATGGAGCGTTAACGTGTGTATTTGTTCCTTAGACTATGAAATTATTGTAGTCACTTCCTACCATACAATGAACTTTGGGGATGCTCAAACGTCATCTGTAACAAAGTGATCATAACGATAACTTACAGGTTCATCCGGAAGTTTTACAATGGACTATATAGCACAAGAGTGGGACTTTCTCCTCCGACAATGGAGAGATATTCTTAGGGCCTTCGCGGTGTGATGACATCCATCATCGTCTGGCCAGACACAAGTGACTATGTCATGGGGATGCCGAAACATGTCAATGAGAAAGAGAACAAAACCAGTAACAATGAGGCTGGTATAGTGAGCATGTGTATGACGCAAGAGGATACCCATATATCTCACATGGGGTTTTGTTAAGTATCGCGAAGTGAAGGGAATAGCTCATGATAACCAAATGTTCACACGAATGTCATTTTTGTACTCATAGGCATCGATATGGACGTCCACGGTTTCGCTATCGGTCATTGAACGAAAGGCCTTTTGTTCATGCATATCTTTTACTGAACCTACAAGGTCACAGTCTTAAGGTATTCATGATCAGAATCAGAAGCATTTCGGAGTCACCAGAAGGGTTTCGGAGTTTATCAGGCAATACCAGGTATTACCAATAAATAATATCTAGGTGGAAAATGTTTTCAACGATGTTAAATGAATAATAAAAGGCTCTGATAATAGTTAGGAGGCTTTTATATTTAATTTGATATCAACGGGCCATAAAAGGCCAAGTGGTGGAAAGCATAATTGGCCACAAGGGACAATAGGAGGTGGCGCCCCCCTTAGCCTCCTTGGGAGGCCGAATTGATGTGGGGAAGGATTCCTGCCCCTAGGGCCGGCACAAGGAGGGGAAGAGCCTCTCTCTCCCTACTACCTATATATACTAAAGCTTTTGGCACTTTTGGATATGTAGGTTTTGGCATTTTTGGATATGCAGGTTTTTGGAGTTGTTGTTCCAATTAGAGCTAGATCTAGACCCTCTAATCCTCATAATTAGAAGCTCATTGTGGTTCTAATCTCCTCCCTATAATTCTCTGGGAACGATTAACTCTGGATGGCAAAGGCTGCCAGATCGCGAAGACGGTATCCTTGCAAACTATGGAAGGTCATGCTTTTGGTCCTCCGTTCAAGGGTATGTTCGTGGGAGGTCTGAGGGATCGTTCATCGGTTCAAGGGACCTCAATTATGATCTACACCGACTCTTCTTCCATTGCAATTTGGTGATGGTAACGATCCGCTCCAAACCACATCTTCATAGTGTTCCTGGTTATTCGATGAGTAGATGCAGGATTCGATCTAGATCACATGTGGAAGTGAGGGTTCGATGTTGTTGCTATGCTTCCCTTGAGTATTGCTTTGGATCAGCTTATTGAAGGCATGATGTAGCTTCACAAAGTTCTGGCAATCGATCGGCTCTAGCTGTCGATGATCTCCTATCAGTTCGTTCGACTTCATCATAGTTAAGAATAGTGAATTATTGCAAACACGAGAGGGTGGTGAAGATGTTCGATCTTCTAGGGTGTAACACGGACTGACGAAGTTTAGTGTGAGGGTAGAGATTTTTAATTAAGTTTCTTCCCTCACACACCCTGAAAGTTAATCTAGCAACAAGAATTATCGCCTTAATGGTGGACGTAGGTAGATAGTGTTATCCGGAAACTGCACATAATTAAAACTTCCCAAACTGATTAAAGGGCATATAACCTGGTTTTGTTGGTGATGTGGTATAGCCTTCATCATGAGATGATTATACAGTATAACATTAAGTGACATGTGCGTTACAGTACGACATGATGACTAGAGCCAAGGGATTGTCACTTTGATGACATGTGTTTCAAAAATAATTATTTTATTTTCTCGACAGGAGTGATGGACGTGCTACGGAGGACCCAGAGCAAGGTGGCTCAAAAGGCGCATGAGATCATGGTGGTGGCTACAACATCTCCTCGAAGTACTTTCATGAAGACCATGGAGAATCATGACGACATCCCCGGCACCAAGGGCTATACCATATCATGCTATTATGAATTTGATGAGATGTTTATCCCTTTGTTGTTTGCACCCTTTGATTGCGCAATATTCAATCATTAGGGTGATCTCTCACATGAAAATATCATGTAGTTAGTGCTCTTCCTAGTGTAGCAACCGTCTAAAACACATAGTTTTTTTGGTGTGTATCATGCCACCATGAGTACAAATGAAGGGTCAAGTGTAAGGTGGTGAAGGTAGGACCTCACAATAGAAACATTCAACTATCTTGAAGCTCTGGCAGAAACATTCTGAGCTCGGAGCACAAAGCATCGAAAGGTGAACAAGAGTCATATGGACATATGATCGACAAGTTTGCCTACCGGTGGAATATCACGCCATCGGTGATGCTACAATCAATGGCAGTGAAAAAGATCAGGATCTTGAATAATTCACTTTCAATCATGAGAGATATTGATTTGAGTCGGACCGCACTTTATATTAAAATTGGTTTAAACATTAGTGCAAATTAATTGTGAACAATGTCTAAGTGAATATTGTGTTTATTATTGTAGGTGAATGGCTAGCAATTTATGTTCAAGTTAGCCCCTATGTTAGAGAAAGAAAAGTTGGATGTCAATGGTGGAAGCTATCCGGATTGGATCTGGAACCTGAGATTTGTTCTTAGGAGTGCTAAGAAAGAGTATGTGCTGGATCTGCCCCTAGGTGATCCTCCTGTAGCAGATGCACTGCAGGAAGTTGCAGCTGCTTTTAGTACTCGTAGTGTTGACTACTATGAGTCGGTCTAGTGCGTCATGTTGACTTTCATGGATCCTGATGTACAACTCACTACACATGAATATTTATCACATGTAGAAAAATACTAGAAAAAATCACAGTCTAGAAATGTGAGACATAACTGAGGCATCGGCGTGAGGCGAGCGGGAAGCGGGCGCGCAGAGGGCACTCTCATGTGGTGATGCTCCCAGGAGGTGGGTTCTCCAGCATCCTTTATATGAGTATTAGTTGGTACTCGGTCACTCCATCCTCCTATCATTAATTTATCATTACACATTACTAAACCTCAAGTGGGAGCTAATGTATGTTTATACTCGTACTATCACAAGTCACACCGTCATTTCAAAACAACTAAAACAATCAAATTTGAAATCAAACTCCAAGCGGACAAACAAATTAATACAAAATGGTGTAAAATAATGCAATATATCATTAAGAAATAATTTGTTGCAACAAGCACCATGAAATGGTAGAGGATAATAGAGATTTAGGGAAATACAAGGCACTATGCGAAGGGAAAAAGATTGCGATGAAGATGAGGTCGCCTATGTCAATGACGTTTATGCTGGTTACCTTGTGATGTTTTGGAGCTACACCTAGCCACTCGACAAGGCATCACATCCTATTTTCCTCACCTTCTTTATTATCCTGATCCCAATCTGACACGTGTTAATTAGGCGTGCACACACACACCCATGCCTCCTGCTCTAAGGGTACCCTCCAAATAGTTTTTCACTGATTTATATTGCCATTAATTTAGACACAAACAATTACTCTTTCCTATATTTACTTTTTATATGTTAACTATCCAATTTTTAGAAAAAATGACATATTAATATATAATAGTGGCCTTGTTCAATGTTGCAAAACATAAAGCTTTGTGTAAAATTTTGTGCTAACTATCTTGAAATGTTAGAAAATCATATGCATATGTGCATGTCTTTAATAGTTAGAAGTTAGATGCCCACATTATTATACTCCATAAATTTGGTGGTTCATCTCTTGTTTCATAATGGCTTTCATGCAGATTGATGCACATCTTATAGATGGAATATCAGAATTGCAGCATGTAGGTAGAACTTAAATGTCTACACAAATATAGTCCATAAATGTTTTGGTTCATATCTTCATTTAGAAGAGCTTTCATGCAGACAGAGACATATCTTTTAGACATTATATCATACTAGCATCATGCATATATGGAGTATATTTATGTAGACATTTAACTTCTACCTACATGCTGCAGTTCTGATATTCCATCTATAAGATTTGCATCAATCTGCATGAAAACCATTATGAAAGAAGAGATGAACCACAAACTTATGGAGTATAATAATGTGGGCATTTAACTTCTAACTATATTAAAGACGTGCACATATGCATATGGATTTTCTAACATTCCAAGATAGTTAGCACAAAATTTTACACAAAGTTTTATGTTTTGCTCCATTGAACAAGGCCACTATTAGATATTAATATGTCCTTTTTTTCTAAAAATTGGATAGTTAACATATAAGAAGTAAATATAGGAGAGAGTAATTGTTTGTGTCTAAATTAATGGCAATATAAATTAGTGAAAGACTATTTGGAGGCTGCCCTTAGAGCAGGAGGCATGTGTGTGTGTGTGTGTGTGTGTGTGTCTAATTAACACATGTCATATCGGGATCAGGATAATAAAGAAGGTGAGGAAAATAGGATGTGATGCCTCGTCGAGTGGCTAGGTGTAGCTCCAAAACATCACAAGGTAACCAGCATAAACGCCTTTGACATAGGCGACCTTCATCGCAATCTTTCTTCCTTCGTATAGTGCCTTGTTTTTTCCTTAATCTTTATAATCCTCTACCATTTCATGGTGCTTGTTGCAAAAAATTATTTCTCTATGATCCATTGCATTAGTTTACACCATTCTGTAGTAATTTCTTTGTCCGCTTGGTTTCTGAGATCAAATATGATTGTTTTAATTGTTTTGTAATGGCGGTGTGACTTGTGATAGTATGAGTATAAACGTACATTAGCTCCCACTTGAGGTTTAGTAATATGTAATGATAAATTAATGATAGGAGGCTGAAGTGATCGAATACCAATAATACTTACATAAAGGATCGTGGAGAACCCACCTCCTTGGGGCATCGGCATATGAGAGTGCCCTCAGCGCCGCCTGTTTCCCGCTCGCCTCACGCCGATGCCTCAGCCGCTATATCTCACATTTCTAGAATGTGATGTTTTCCTAGTATTTTGCTAAATGTGATAAATATTCATGTGTAGTGAGTTGTCATCTTTGAACCTTATTTTGGAAAAAAAGTGAAGAATATAGGGAAGAGGCTCAACTTCTGCTGGTGCCCAACGTCACTTCATCATACAGCACAACCTTATTACTTATTACATCACACATCCTGCGGGAGTTGCGTCACGTTTTTTTCAGCACTGTTTTTCGCACACACACAAAATTATAATGTGCATAGTACCTAATATGTAACACCACCCTTGGGGAAACCCCTCCTTGTGGCATGCCTCAACACATTGACGCGGCTTGCATAAAGGGGTGGTATAGCTCACGTTGTATACTCTACATATCTTGGTATGTGAGCCTACAAAACAACAAAAATATGGTATTTAAAAAATTAGATCCAACGAAGTTCTATCGAGAAAAACATAAAAATATGGGCATGGAGTATGAATTTCACTTATTTCTTTCAAACATAAAAAAATGCATTAAGGAAGTGCCTTTTTCTTCATATAATTTTTTGAGGAAACGCTTACCAGGAACTAAAAGAAGTGGAAAGTGTAGTAGAAGGAGTATCAGAGTTGGCAACTTGGCACGTCCCATGTCTTCAGGAATAAACAGTCACAAATGCAAGTTAGCAAAATAAGATAGAGGTACAACAAAATAGGCTACGCCATAATATATAGCATGGAAAGATGAGATCTAAAAATGTTATTGATAGGGTAGTGTAATCCTATCAAAAATATATGCATGATGCTAGTATGATATAATATCTGAAAGATATGTCTATGTCTGCATGAATGCTATTCTAAATGAAGATATGAACAAAACATTTATGGACTATATTTATGTAGACATTTAAGTTCTACTTACGTGCTGCAATTATGATACTCCATCTGTAAGATGTTGCGTGGAAGCCATTATGAAAGAAGATATGAACCACCGAATTTATGGAGTATAATAATGTGGCCCCCCATCAAGCCGAAGCTCAGGATAGCACTATCCAGAACACTCTTTATATGTGTGTAATCTTTCTTCTGTATGTTCTTGGACATGTCGTAATATATGGCGTGTGAGACTTGCGGGAAAAGAATGATGAGGATAGCGCGTCCCTCGTTGCGCAAAATAAGTACACTTCAAATTACTCTCCATACGGAAGGATGTATGTGTTATATTGGCAATGTGTGAATGACTTACATGGGATGATAAGGCAAGAGAGTCGTTTCCTTGTCCTTATTGGCAACCATAAAGTCTCGCACATGCACTCCGGGATCAGAGGTGCGTGCCACCCGCCGCGAGAGGCAGCGGGCAAGGGAGAGGGATGAGGCATATAGCTCCACCTCCTCCGACGACACCCAAGATCCACACCAGCCACAGACGCCTACAGTTGCGCCAGTGACCAGAAGGGCAAAGGCCTGGCGCGGAAGTGGTGATACCACTCCTCTTCCTATGTTTATATCGTTTGTAGTAGTTGTTGTTTAACGACTTGTCCGGCAACGAACTGAGATTATCTTTTGGATGATGTTAAGCTCGTTGAATTTCCATTTCAGCAGATTTTGTTGCCCGTTTGCAGTTGATTTTGTTGGACGTTGTTTGATCACATAGAATAGCTCACGTTGCATGTCTAGTATGGATATATATGGTGCCGGATATGACATACGCGGATGTGGAGAGTGAAATATGAGAAAGATTGTGTAGATGTCCCAGATTGTTGGCAAAATATGACAGGCTATTGAAGGAAAATTTATGCGGTGCAAATTGGCACGAACCTCATGCTTTGAGACATCTTCAATGCAAAAAAAAAATGTTTTTTTTTCTAAAAAATTTTTTTTTTTGAGTTATCTGTTCACCCCGGAAAAATTTCGAAACTGAAAAAAATCAAGTATTTTTTTGAATCTACTATTCACCCGGTGAAAAATAGATTTTTTTAATTTTGAATTTCTTTTACTTATTTTTAATTCACTTTTCACCAGTAAACTGGTCAAGACCGGTCAACAGGGGAGAGAAGGGTTGAATCATGACCGGTTTTGAGAGTTGGGGGTTGTGATTTAGAAGGTATTGGAGTTCGGGTTATAAATTAGACTAGGGCAATAGTACGGGATTGAATTATGCACTTCTCTCTTTTTGGATACGTTCGATGAAATTTCACCACTACATTGAAAAAATCCCGTCCTTTTAGTAAGATAGTAATATAGAAAATTATTTGAATTCTTGTCAAAATATTTCTCTACCACATGACTTAGCTGCATAAAGGATACCAAACTTACGCCAAGTTTCCTAGAATTCTGGTTAGATTTCAGTCCAACAATTCTTTTTAATGTTTTTCGTCATTAGGAAAGTTGTGATTGTACTAACATACCACTACACCTGCAATCTTGAGCGTCCATTTGTGCATCAAAGTTTGGGCGGCCAAACTTCTCCTTTTTGTTTCTCGCAAAATATAAAGAGCATTTTAATTGATACTTTGCAGAACAACATCACACAGGTACTACCATGTGCAGAAATGTTTTTTTTGTGCCATAGAAATTTTTAATATGATACAACTCGTTAGAAAATTGAAAATAAATTATGTCATAAAAATTCGGAAACATTTGTAGAAAGAGTGGCACTTGTGTATACTTGACATAATAAGCTTCAAGGTCCGATGCTCTATTGTGTGGAAGAAATAAAAAAGAGAAATTCCTATATAAGGATAGCAATGAATCTTGACGCAAACTGAATGGTTTAGATAGAACGTGAAGCTTCATGAGGGCTTCTCTCACAAACTCTATTGCTAAGCCTCTACCTATAAGCTTTTCCCTAGTAGTGTCTCATCAAAAAAAAAAGGAGATATGGTCTATGCCGACATGCGCTCCTACCCACCATAAACAGTACATGACCTAAGCCCACCTACAATCACATGCGAAGAACACAACTACAGTATGAGACACGCCTGCTCTTGGGCACAGGATATTGGCACGCTTGTATCTGGTTCACACGTTGTACCTCGAGTAGTGCTTTTATGTTTAGTTTTCTTTCCATTTTGCCTGCTCTAAACGTTCATCAAAGCTCCAATGTGTTGTTCTGTACTTTTATGTTCTATAATCTCATGGTTTGAATTTTGTCAATAATCATTGGTGGTAGATATTGCTCCTTGCAGCTGTTATGTAAAAAAACAAAGGGTGCATGGGTTACTTAGTGATTACCCGAGGCGGTCGATTTTGACCCTTTTTTCGGTTTCGAAAATTTCTAATTTGGGACTTTCCTTTTTTGGCAGCATTTGGAATTCTAGTAGGGACTTTCAAAAATTGCCCAACATACATGGTTTTGGATGTTTGTCAGCGATAGGTTGGTCCCAGAATAAATCTCCCAATAAAAAGAGGTAGATTGGTCTCAGATTGTTCTGGTGATCTCAAATGGTAAGATGGACGTTATGCATAAATATTAATTGAGCAGAGCAACACTTTGTATTCGGAAAGTACGTCATGAAATTTCAACAGCAATCGTGCATTATGTACATTGCGTCCCTAGGTGCCTAGTGAGTATCTTTTTTTGTGATCCCTGTCTCTTCCTTGTTTACTTGTTTACTTCCTGGCTCCAGCCCTGTTAGAATATGGTAGTACTTCACTATTGTAGTGACAAAAAAGAAGTGTAAATGTCCACTGAGTAGAGTGTCTAGACAAGTGTAGCTCTAAGAGCATCTCTAGCAGGCCCCGTAAAAGGCTCCGACCCGCAAAATAACCGCCAAAATACGGGTCGGCGTGTAAAATGCTGCCCCACCAGACCCCGCAAACGTGTCAGACCCGTAAAAAAATTTGAGGGGCGCGGTAAAATCCCATCCCCAACCTGCGAAAACGCATGTTTCCCCCTCGACCCGATGGTGCCCCGTATCCCAGGAAAGCGGTTGGCGGCAGGGACATTTCAGCCTGCGCCATTTCCCCACCCCCTTCCGCCGCCCCCCACCGTTCATTCTGCCCGTCCGCCGTCGGCGATTCCGGCCAAATAGTGC
>NC_041383.1:818715704-818737706 GCF_002162155.2 Triticum dicoccoides | reverse complement strand
GACTCAGCAGATCCACCGATCCGAGCGCCCATAGGTGCTTTCGCCGCCCCGATATCCACCGCTGCAGAGCCAGCGCCTCGAGCCGCCCCTAGTAGCCGTTACCGCCCTGGGATCCACCGCCGCAGAGCCACCGCCCTGAGCCAATCCCTAGTCACCGTCGCCGCCCCGGGATCCACCACCGCAGAGCCACCGCCTGGAGCAGCCGGTGAGCACTTGTGCTTGTGCTTTTGGATGCGGTATGCATAGGTTGTTAATACGGCGTTTGTATTTGTGAATTTAGATGGAATTTTGAGCCCCTTGGAGAAGTTTTTGCTCGAGGAATCGTTCGATTCAGACGACTCGGATGTTGACACGCTGCTTGTCAACATCCGGCAGCAGACGTTGGTGATCGCACTCGCCATGAAGGAGCACCAAGATGAGAACCGAAAGAGACGGCGAGCATCGACCGTCGGCTGTCTTTGCTTTCCTCAAAATCGCCATCTCGGAAACGAGATGTTGATGCAAGACTACTTCGCGGACAATCCAACATATCCGCCGCACCTCTTTCGGAGAAGGTACCGAATGCGCCGATCCCTCTTTGTAAAAATAGTGCAAGCTTGCGAGGCCAATTTTCGGTACTTTACTCAAAGAAGAAATACCGCGGGCTTGAAGGGATTTAGTGCATACAAAAAAATCTCGGCAGCTATGCGGGTAATTGCATACGGCATTCCGGCTGACTATGTCGATGAGTACCTTCGCATTGGTGAAGATACGACTATTGAGTCAGTGCATAGATTTACCAAAGTGATCATCTGTGTCTTTGGTCCTGAATATATTCGGCCACCCAACAAGGAAGACACAAAAAAATTGATGGCATCTATAGAAGAGGTTGGCCTGGCATATGCTAGGAAGCATTGATTGTATGCATTGGACTTGGAAAAACTGCCCGAAAGCATGGCAGGGAATGTATTGTAGCAAGTCTCGTGATGCATTGTGCTAGAGGTCGTAGCATCCGAGGATCCACGGATTTGACATTGCTTTTTTGGTATGCCGGTACTCTAAATGATATCAATGTGTTGCAATGGTCTGATTTGTTTGTTATTAGTGTTGAAAAAAGTAGACAGAAAGCCTTTTCCCCTCCAAATTTTTTTTTGAACTGATCGATGATCTCGATCCAACTTGACCAGCATGCAAAACCTTATGTACCTACCTAGTGAATGGACATGCCAGCTAGTACCTGTTTAATGGAAATCAAGGGCGAATGGACGAGAACATTCGTCTCTTCTCCTCAGCCTATTTTTCGTGCCACCAGAAAGTGCGTAGATCAGATACTCACCGATCCCTGTCTTTTCTTTTTCGTCACCCGAATCCTCATGCTACATACTCCCTCCGTCCGAAAATACTTGTCATCAAAATGGATAAAAATAGAGGTATCTAGAACTAAAATACGTCTAGATACATCCCCTTTTATTCATTTTGATGACAAGTATTTCCGGACGGAGGGAGTATATACTAGTACAGAGTGTTTCGAGATATCGCAATCCTCAAAAACAAAAGGATGCTAAAAAAGGACAAAATGTTTCACTGTATGATTTTGCCTCCCATCCTGTTTTATGACATGCAGTGATGCTCACGAAATGAATGAATAAGAAAAATACTAAGCTTTCATCCACTAATATCTATTGAAATATTAAAAATAAATACATACACGCACAGGAAAATATTAAGATTTTGTCAACTCGGACACACTCAGGGAAGGTTGTACAGCCGGGTCGATGAAAAAGGCCGGGGAGAGCTGCGGTAGAATCAAGCCCAGCTCTACTTTGATTTCTAACTGAGAAGGAAACGTGCCTTCCCTGCGGCGTCATAACACTACAGGCGAGTCAATAGGCCGCTGGTCCACTTCGCGGTCTGCTGTTTTCTTCGACATCCTTTTTGTCTCACTTGTTGGACATTGTTTGTGGAGCTAAAATATATAAAAACTTATAAAATACATTTTAAAGAAAATCATTGTCTGTTTTAAAAAAAATCGTATATTAAAAATACATTATATAAAAAGAGTTCACTTTATAAACAAACATGTTCACCGCACATTAAAGAAAATGTCAATGTGTATTTGAAATCTTTTGCTGTATATAATAAATACAGTTTATAAAGCTATAAAAAGATGAAAAAACATATACAAGAGAAAAAAGAATCAATAAAAGAACCAAAATAGAAAACCAAAAAATAGCAAAACAGGGAAAAAGCAAAAAAAACTGCAATGACAGAGAACGAAACAGTAGGAAACACATGAAAACCCCCACCCCCTGGGCCGGCCCTAATCGACTCTCCCGCGAGTATCACCTTGCCTATTTGCCGCCTGCGGGAGGCCAATACGATTTGCCGGATCTACACTCATAGCCAAGCATAACAGCATCCAGCCGAGCCAAGAATTTTCTTTTCCCAATTAGGGACCCATTACCGCACGCTAAGTTCATGCAGATGGTGTTCACGTTTTGAGCAATCTGGACGGCGACATGAAAAGCAATACATGGGGATATTTTCTGGAGTCTCCTATCTACTCATTGTTTTATTCTGGACGGCGACATGAAAAGCAATACAGGTGTTGTCAAGTACAACCAACTCGCCAATAGTTCCAAAACTTACATGTTGGACCCTAATCAAATCTTTATTTGGAGTACTTTGGCCCTTTTTAAATCTTGGAACGAATTGGTCCTGCTGAATGTAAACTTAAGTTGGTACAGTGCAGCTTCGTTTGTCTAGTATTTCACATCTCCCAACTCAAAAAACAATTACCAAATCATACTCTAGTATATGACAACCAGCCCAAACCTGCAGAAATACTAATATACACCTCATCAAGAAAGATAAAGCTTCATTACTTCACGTACTAATTCGATGGACTCATCTCTCTATTGCATCGGCTACTTGGGAAGACTAAGAGACAACTATCATTGCTTTCCAATGGCACCAACATGGGGATAAGCTAGTTCTTTAGGCGGGGCCCTTTCAGTGCCGCCTCACTAACAGATGAGCAAGCACAGTAGAAAGTCGCAACAACGATCTGATCGGCTACCGCCAGTGCTATGTCTCTCTTACTACGAGGTAGAAGGAAGCGTCGCCTCAAGCACTCTTAGTGGGCCAGCCCACTAGTGCGGTTTTGGGAAGCTTCTACATACTGGCTTTAGAACTTTCCGCACAATTTGGAAAAGGTTCCACGTATTTTCTAGTTTTTTGTTTATCTCCGCCGTTGTTATAAATACATTTCGACTTTATTAAAATACATGTGAAACTTTTTTTGTATACAGGTTGAACATTCTTAATTACACCATGAACATTTATACGAATACATGTCGACATTTGTAAAATGCACACTGCACATTTTATAAATACACAATTCTTACTATTAAAGGCACTTTAATTTTTTTGCAAAAATGTATGAACAATTTTTACAAGGTATGAAATATTTTATAATTGTTTTATGAACATTTTTTCTAAAATTTTAAATATATTTTTCAATTGTAGAAAACAAGATGCATAGGATAGAACTTCTGGTGAAATTCCAACTTCAATCGTTTATAGTTCCAAGATCCCGTATCATCACATAGCCTATACCATGTCAATGCGTCTCCCTTCAAAGATAAAGGAAAGACCTTCCTCTTAACAACATCATCGGGAATACCTGCAAGCTTAAATAATCCACAAGCTTCATCCACATAAATAAGGTGTAAATCGGGATGCAATATTCCATCTCCTGCAAAGGATTAGCTAGCAGTTTCTCTATCATACCCGAAGGAATTTCACTAGTAAACATTTTCAGTAGGTTCAGTAGGTTGAGGAGCAACTCTTTGCTCTACTGGTCGGAGCGAAGATACCCCGAACAAGCCCCTCAAAGGATTAGTTTCCATAGTAACAAGTGACAGAAAATATCAGCACACTATATAAATGTTTTCTTACCAAGTTCCACTCACCAAAGGCGATTCACTCTCCGGCAACGGTGCCAAAAAAGAGTCTTGATGACCCACAAATATGGGGGATCTATCATAATCCTTTCGATAAGTAAGAGTGTCGAACCCAACAAGGAGCAGAAGGAAATGACAAGCGGTTTTCAGTAAGGTATCCTCTGCAAGCACTGAAATTGTAGGTAACAGATAGTTTTGTGATAAGATAATTTGTAATGGGTAACAAGCAATGAAAGTAAATAAAGTGCAGCAAGGTGGCCCAATCCTTTTTGTAGCAAAGGACAAACCTGGACAATTTCTAATAATGAGAAAAGCGCTCCCGAGGACACATGGAAATTATCGTCAAGCTAGTTTCCGTACGCTCATATGATTCACATTCGTTACTTTGATAATTTGATATGTGGGTGGACCGGTGCTTGGGTACTGCCCTTTCTTGGACAAGCATCCCACTTATGATTAACCCCTATTGCAAGTATCCGCAACCACAAAAGAAGTATTAAGGTAAACCTAACCATAGCATGAAACTAGTGGATCCAAATCAGCCCCTTACGCAACAACGCATAAATTAGGGTTTAAGCTTCTGTAACTCTAGCAACCCATCATCTACTTATTACTTCCCAAAGCCTTCCTCTAGGCCCAAATAATGGTGAAGTGTCATGTAGTCGACGTTCACATAACACCACTAGAGGAGAGACAACATACATCTCATCAAAATATTGAACAAATACCAAATTCACATGACTACTAATAGCAAGAGTTCACCCATGTCCTCAGGAACAAACATAACTACTCACAAAGCATATTCATGTTCATGATCATAGGAGTATTAATATGCATTAAGGATTTGAACATATGATCTTCCACCAAGTAAACCAATTAGCATCAACTACAAGGAATAATCAACACTACTAGCAACCCACAGGTACCAATTTGTGGTTTTGGATACAAGATTGGATACAAGAGATGAACTAGGGTTTGAGAGGAGATGGTGCTGGTGAAGATGTTGATGGAGATTGACCCCCTTCCAATGAGAGGATCGTTGGTGATGACGACGGTGATGATTTCCCCCTCCCAGAGGGAAGTTTCCCTGGTAGAGCAACTCCGCCGGAGCCCTAGATTGGTTCCGCCAAGGTTCCGCCTCGTGGCGGCGGAGTTTCATCCCGTAATCTTGCTTATGATTTTTTCCATGGTAAAAGACTCCATATAGAAGAAGATGGGCACCGGAGGGCCACCAGGGGGCCCATGAGACAGATGGCGCGAGTAGGGGGGGCGCCCCCCACCCTCATGGCCAGGGTGTGGGCCCCCTCTGGTACTTTCTTTGCCCAATAATTCTTATAAATTCAAAAAATGACTTTCGTGGAGTTTCAGGACTTTCGGAGTTGTGCATAATAGGTTTCCAATATTTGATCCTTTTCCAGCCAGAATCCCATCTGCCGGCATTCTCCCTCTTCATGATAAACCTTGTAAAATAAGAGAGAATAGCCATAAGTATTGTGACATAACGTGTAATAACAGCCCATAATGCAATAAATATCGATATAAAAGCATGATGCAAAATGGACGTACTAAGCTTGGACAAGGAGCTTCGAGAGGAGAAAGCTTAAGTGTGGCTCGGGCATTTCATCAAACATCTCATGTGTATTGGAGGTGAGCTATAGCACCACACAACTCTCCAACGGCCGGCCAGAAAAATAGAGCAGTGGAGTGCTCTACTTGTGCATGAGGGGGTATATATAGGCATCTCATTGGTCACGGTTCATGGCTAGAACCGGGACTAAAGGACACCCTTTGGTCCCGGTTGCAGCCACGAAACGGGACCAATGGTTGTGGGCCAGGAGCGAGACCCATTGGTCCCGGTTCATTTCTGGATCCGGGACCAAAGGGGCCAGACGAACCGGGACCAATGCCCCACGAGGCCCGGCCGGCCCCCTAGCCCCATGAACCGGGACCTATGCCCCCATGGGTCCCGGTTCGTGAGTGAACCGAGACTAATGGGATGGGTTGGTGGCTAAATCCCAGGGTGGCCCATGGATATATATTAATATGATGTGGTGTTCCATTCGATCAATTCATACCTACATTTGTCTCAAAAATAATAATTAATGCCTACATGAGTAGAGGGATAAAATTCTTTCGTGGCCTTTTCAACACTAAGGGCCTGTTCTGATCTCCTCTAGCTTCCCAAAACTTCACAAATTCAGCTTCTCCGTGTAGCTTCTCACTCCAAGCAGGGATGAAAAATCTGTTCGGCTCGGTTTGCAGCTTCTCGCGGCACTACAGCCCAGCTAGGAGGGTTGTGGCATGTTCGGACTAGTTGGGCCGACTAGAGGCAGCCCAAATCAGCCTTGTAGAGGAGCGGCGAGGGAACACGAGCGAGGGAACAATGAGCGAGCAAACAGATCGAGCGTACCGGCTCGGCTCGTATGACTTGGCTGTGCCAGTTCACTTGTAATATCGGCCAACTTCATCTTTCCGGATCGGTGGAGCTGGGCCAAGTCTGCTTCACGATTTTGCACTGCGGTCGATCCTAGATTCTTGAAGCTAGATTCTCGCTGTTATTTCGTTCGGCTCGTATCTACTCCAGGAATTTGTGAAGCGTGGAGCGGGAGGAGATCAGAATAGGTCCAGGAATTAAACTTTCACTAGGGCCGCTTACAATTCATAGCACCATGTGCTAGCATCGAGGTGCATGATACTATTTTAGTTACTACATGTACATTGCATAGTACCATGAACTCGTATCATATTATCACTTGTATATTCATATGTAGAATTTCAATAGAAAGTTGTGGGCATGATTGGTTTCTTACCATCTTTACAAAATTATGTGTGCTATAAATACTATATATGATAATAGAAGTCACTCTCATCCTTAAATGCAATGCTACTTTTACTTAGGTGGTACTACATGATACTCTTATGATACATACACTTGGAGAGGTCTACGCTTCAAAAACCGGTTTCAGGTTTAATTACAACCGAACTTAATTTCATGAAAACAAAAATAAAAAATAACGGTCTCGCTTGTTGTTATATTTTTCCAACGAACACATGTGGCTCAATCTGTCGCTAACAAAATACAAGAAACTAAAATTGTTTCAAGAAAACAAGACCACACACAAACACCCTAACATATATAAATATTTCTCATGCTATATATATATATATATATATATATATATATATATATATATATATATATATATATATATATATATATATATATATATATATACTGAATTGTACATGCTACGCAATACTCTTACACATGCAACATTTTTTGGCGGGGACCGTATCCACTAATCAACACTAGTGATCACTCTCACATATTCTTGCTTATAACTTTGAAGTAATTGGTTCTTGATCATGGCATGGATTCTGGTTTTTACCTCCTAGATCCTCTTAAAACACCAGGAGTGGACTATTTTTGTATTTGTAACTCTAAAACATAGTATTTTTTCCAACACATTGGATAGACAAGCGTATCATCTAGAATTTTCGGTTGACACTTAAAAGTTAAGATAAACAAACATACGCTCCACAAACATCTATATCAAGATATTTATTAGGAAATATGATTTACTACTATATCCCAAAGTATTAAAGGATAACCAAATATACAAGAATTCATATATATATATATACATCATGATTCATTTTTGTGCCAAAAGAATATATTGTTTTACTTTATGTTATTTAGTCACTTTTTATATCTAGAGACACATATTTAAATACAATGTTTCCTAAAGAACAAGCATCAAATGTGGAATAACTAATGTAATTTGTCTAGCAAAATGGTGTTAAATTATTTTAAAATGATAAATCCTAATATTTCATTGAAATGCAACTTAAATATTTACTTGTAACATTAAAGGATCCATTTTATTAAGTGTAATAGGAAACTATAGTTTTATATCACTTAGTGATATCCAGTTTCACTTTCACAATGTCCTCATTGTTTGCATAGAAGAAGCACCAATAATTTTTCCTATATAACATAACATGAAGAGATTATCCTTAGTTGTCCGTAAAAAACCTAATTACACTGACTAACGAAAGTGGAAACCCCTTCAGCGACAAAACGGAATAGTAACGGAGAGAAGGATTAGCTTGCCGAAGCCCACGAGTTGGCTCCATTAAATTTCATGGAGTATCTCACAGAGATAATACAATTCATAATCTAGTTTACCCACCGGTGAGCGAAGCCCAACTTTTGTATCACTTGCTGCAAGAATCCCCAATCAACCCAATCATAATGCTCATCACAAAAATTAGCATCTCATTTCGTTTCTGCATGCATATGATGAAGACACTCAAAAGCCAATAGTGCATTATCTATTATAATTCTTCCTGGTATGAAGGCACTCTGAGCAGGTGAGACAATCTCATCCAGCAATTTGACACAATCTTGTACATCAAACTATAGAGGCTTATGGGACGAAAATATGTCAGATGAACATTATCTTTGATTTTTTGGGATGAGCATTATTACCGTATCATTAATTCCGTGTGGCATGATTCCTGTTCTGAAGAACTCTTGCACAACCTTGAAAATTTCCCTTTTCATGGTAAGCCAATTCCACTGAAAGAACCGAGCTAGGAACCAGTCTCTCCCTGGAGTTTTAAGTTGTCCAATCTGGAAAAGGAGCGCTATATTTTTTCGGTAGTCGATAGACACGTTAGTTGATTACTATTATGTTCTCTACTCTAGGTGCATTTCATACAATATGATGATGAATATGTCTGTTAGCTCTGCCGCCACCATTGCGCCAGACTGCACCTGCCCATCTATGTATTTTACACACTGTCCGACCAGGTTTTAGTCGTCGGACAAGCACTAGTGGCCCGACGGAGCTTCATGAATTGAAGCAAAAAGAGTCGGGCGGCCATCAATGCTCCTTTTGTGACGGATATGGACAATGATTATGAATCTTCTCTGCTGATAAGCAGATAAGATTCATAATGACATTCCATAACCTTTAGAAAGGGTGCAATGATGACCAATTCTTATCGCTTTTGGACGACGTGGCTATTTAAGTCGGTCGCCTTGCGCCTCGTGCGGCAAGGTGGAACTAAACCCCCAACCCTGCTGGGGCAACACACATGTCATCTACACTGGAAATCTTAAGTACGAATAACCCCGGCGGCCCAAAACAGACTATCGGTTGGGGTTGTCTACACTGAAACTGACATCCAAATTCAAAATGATCGGCGTGCGTATGTTTGCGGGACCCCGCTGGCCCAAAGTGGTTGGTGTTTGAAAAATAGGGTTTCTGGTTGAAAAATGGACAAATTTAAGGCCCACACGGACACTGTCCGTGGGCGCGTCTGGGGCCGTTAGCCAAAATTTGAGGGACAAAATTCGCTATGTCTACCTGTAGATGCTTTTGGTGCGGTATTTAAATTGCATGCTTTTGCACCATGTAAGATAAGTTCCACCTAATTTTCATCAGCCACCGATCTACTCCCCTGGTTCTATTTACGGGCTTTCTGTTCGGTTGTTTTAGCCTCTCATTTCTTTCGGTCTTTGATTTGTTTTGATTTTCTTTCGTGTTTTTTATTTTAAAAATATTCATCATGAATATATAAAATGTTCACGAATGTTACTCCCTCCGTTATGTTATAGTAGTATTTACATAACCAACAATTCAAGGGGTCGTCAAAAATTAATGTACGTGGCACGATGGAAGCTCGCGGCCTCGCGCTAGTGGAAGGTCACATGCACCAAGGCAGGCGTATAACAATGACTCGTTCGCTACAACTTGCGGTGATCTACTTCTGGTGGACGTGGAAGACCAAGGGCCTCTGCTTCCTCCTCACGAGGGAAGCTGAAGGTGTGATGCGGCACTAGGTGCGGAGTCGTGGAGCAATGACGTTGACAGCAAGCTGTCCAGGAAATTCCAGTCGACGCCGGTTGCCGCCTGTCCCTGCTGGACGACGTCAAAGCCGGCTTCGCCACAACCAGCAACGGCGGTGGTCGTTGCGGGCTCTCGATGAGCTGCCGCATGTTGCTGAAGATGCTTTGCTTGCTATCCAGCGGGTCATAGGAGGAGAACTGGGCAACCTGGCTGGGGAAGCCGAGGCCCCCGCCTTGGTCGTGCAGCCATGGCCGCGCGTCGTACTAGCCCCCGAGGCCCGGCGCGGCAGTGTACGCCGGGAAGATGTAAGAATGCGTCTGGTTCGGCGCCAGCTTCTGGAACGGCCGGCACACCACCCAACATTCCTCCTTCATCATCACAATGATCATCATCATCTCAAGAAGAAATGGAAGAAGAAAGAAAAGAAGCGGTAGAGAAGGAGGAGGATGAAGAGGATCTGAAGAATTGCATACCTGTGTGGGCACGTGCTCGCTTGTCCGGGTGCGGTACTCGTGGATGATCCAGTCGGTCTTTCTACCGTTGGGTGCGCTGGGTGCGCGGCCCCTGTAGAATACGAGCGTCTTCCTTATGCCGATGACACCCCGGCTACGCGACGACGTAACCGGCTTGTCCCTGCTGGTGGCCTTCCAGAACCCTATCGGCGTGGCGCGGTTGGTGCGTGTTCCGCTGGGGTACTTGCAGTCCTTGAAGCTGAAGAAGTACCACTCCGACGATGACTGGTCCTCCTGACCCGGCCGTGCTCCGGCTCCACGCCTGCCGCCGCTGCACCTCTCTGCACCATGGACAATTGCAGAAACACCATTGTTCTTGTTAATTAATAACTTGAATAGAATAAAACACCATGTATGTACAAGATAAACTACCAAAATTCAGATGAATTTCTTCGTGCCTTGCAGGCCGCATGGCTCGATCCAGTAGAGATCGACCTCCTGGATGATGTCGAGGTTGATCTTCTGGGCGGCCACCTTCCTGGCCAGATAGTAGCCCACCAGCTCCTCCTCTGTGGGATGGAACATAAACCCAGGGGGAACACACGACTCCTCCTGATGATGCTGGTCCATTGCTAGCATCTCTTGTGAACTGAGATCAAGAACACAACCTTTCCAACTTACTTCCACCGAGCATGTGTGGTGGACAATAGCGCTAGCTGGTCCACTGAGCGACCAAACAAGAAGGTGGAGATCTTTATAGATAGCTAGAAATCTAGAGATGTATAATGCCTGCTAGGTGCACTGGTACAACACTGAAATGGGAGGTGAGCACAGAGACACTTGACAGCAAGCAGAGCAGAGCACACATATGCGCGCTCATATAAACTGCTATTTATATTGTAATCTAGCTCTAGCAGCCTATATAGCCCACACCAAATTTGTCTACCTATCTGCTACAAGTGCAGTGCAATTATGTCCTGGATCCAATTTTTGAGGACAAAGTACAATTGTAATCTAGGCTGATTGCAAGAACTTGACGCACTAGTAGAAAACAGGGCATTTGTCCCGGTTCGTAAGGGCCTTTAGTCCCGGTTCTTGAACCGGGACTAATAGGTCGTTACTAATGCATCCCCCCTTTAGTCCCGGTTCTTACACGAACCGGGACAGATGGGCATCCACGTGGCCGCTGCGGGCAGCCTAGGCAGGGGGGCCTTTGGTCCCGGTTGGTGACATAAACCGGGACCAAAAGCCTTCCACGCGTCAGCAGCTGGCTGGAGCTGAGGTTGTTTTTTAAATGGCTCGTTTAGGGGTTTTGGGGGTTAATTTTAGATTGTTATTAGCTAGCTAATAAGTGTCCTCTCTTATATCTTCGTCCTTGGTTTACCAACGCTACTGCTATGTTCATTTCACCCGCTGATATATAATAACTCATGCATGCTCGCATCATACATCATCATATATAATAACAAGTCCTACTAATCATGCATCATCATACAACTTCTACTCGTTATTAATAATAAGTCATACGATCATCATTCTCATAGTCATCGAACCCAACCCTACATAATTGTTCTTAGCACATGATCATCAGTATCAGGTAGGACCTAAACACCCTTAAGGTAAAATAGCATAAAACAATATAGACCCCGACTCTCCGTTATGAAGAATGGAGATCATCCTGTCTTCAATTCTTGCACTTCGCTTCCTTTTGCTTCCAAGAAGCTCCTTATGACTGTCCATACATTTTTTTCATACTTTGATTGTCATGTCTCCACTTCTTTTAGAAATCCAGTATGGACAGTTGAGATTCGTAGGACGACCTGGTTGTATGTTCAAAACATCAAGGCGGCCGTGCGTATACATCAGATGAGGCACACAATCATTCGGAATTATCTATTGAAAAACATAGTAATAACTTCGTAGTTAGCAATGATGTACTAGTTTTAGAAGTATGCAAAAAGATGCACGGGTGTCGTAATAGTAAAAAATCTTACCAGGGTATCTCCGTGGTAGTTACCGTAGTTCAACACGTGCACTGGTGGCACGTATTGACCATAATGTTGAGGAGTTCGATTGTAGACATTGTAATTCTCAAGATCAGTACAAAATCCTATCGGATGATTTTTCTCCTTATAAGTTAATTCGGAGCCATCGGTGTAGTGGGTTTTGTCTACCATCTTCCGCACATTCTTTGAAGAATGAAAATAAGCTGTCAACTATTTTGAAATAAACAATATAAATTACTTAATAACAATGTTAAGCTCACATGGGGCAAGAATTGGAGGTGTATCCACAAGGACCCAAATGTCCATATTGTCTTGCTCGATTGTAGGATCACCAAGATCCATGGTTACAAGCATACCCTCATAAAAACCATACATCTTGCAAAGTGCTTCCCAATTTTTGCAACCAAAATGGGTTACACTCTAAGCATTGTACAACTTTACTTTAAAATCCACACCATGATGGGTCCTTAGGAGAATTGTTTTGGTTTCCATACTTTCATGGTCTTCAAAACTCATCCTCTTCAAGACATAGCGTCTCGCATAGCATGGGATAACCTAGTTGAATTGGAAAAGATGAAAAATACACATTAAAATAGTTGAAGTCGTTCTTAATTACGAAAAAAACTATTGTCGTCGTTGCGTACCGTATGAACATCGAAGGTCTCCTCGAACTTAATGCTGAAGCGCCGATCTTCGTCCAGCTCAATGAACCTGTCGCACATACGTCGGTCATCGTGGCACCAGTCGCACTCCCCCTGGCGGTTTTCGTCGTTTAGTACGACATTTCCGGCCTATGTTCATAAGTCAAATATTAAACTTGTATAATTAAATATATATATACTAAAAAACCTAAATTAGATCATTATTATTAATCACGAGTTGACTATCGATGATGGTACGTAGCTCCTTCTTTCATTCCCGAGTGCATTATTACACCAAATTGTCTAGCACACGGGAATGAAGGAGAAGCTACCCCCATGACGGCGTGGATGATGGAGGGGGCTCCTAAATTTCTGCATAGTGCTCTCCAATTTTAGCATTCAAACTAGGAGTACTTTTCCAATATGAGCATTCAATAAGCAAAACCAAATCATAAAATAAAGTAGTATTCAAATTAGCATGCATTCAATTATAAGCAAAAGTACATCATCTCTTGTGTCCGTACATCGTCGAATATTATCACTAATACTCCTCGAATACTATAATAAATATAGCATCACTAATACAGCTAGAACCATAGCGCCTGACGGGTATCGTCGCGGGCGGTGGACACCCAAAGATAAGGAACCATCACAGGATCATAGCTCCAGTGAGATCCCTGAAGTGTTGGGGAACGTAGCAGAAATTCAAAAAAAATTCTACGTGTCACCAAGATCTATCTATGGAGAAACCAGCAATGAGGGGAAGGAGAGTGTATCTACATACCCTTGTAGATCGCTAAGCGGAAGCGTTCAAGAGAACGGGGTTGAAGAAGTCGTACTCGTCGTGATCCAAATCACCGGAGATCCTAGTGCCGAATGGACGGCACCTCTGCGTTCAACACACGTACAGCCCGGTGACATCTCCCATGCCTTGATCCAGCAAGGAGAGAGGGAGAGGTTGAGGAAGACTCCGTCCAGCAGCAGCACAACGGCATAGTGGTGGTGGAGGAGCGTGGCAATCCTGCAGGGCTTCGCCAAGCACCGCGACATATGAGGAGAAAGAGAGGTAGGGCTGCGCCAACAGGAGAAGAACTTCGTGTATTGTGCTGCTCCTATGCCTCCACTATATATAGGGGGAGAGGGCGGGCTGTGCCCCCACCTAGGGTTCCACCCCTAGGGGCGGCGGCCAGCCCAAAACCCATCTAGGGTGCGGCCAAGGGGGGGGGGGGGGGGGGAAACTTGCCCCCCAAGTAAGGTGGAAGCACCCCCTCCCCATACCCTAGGCGCCTTGGGCCCTTGTGGGGGGGTGCACCAGCCCACCTGGGGCTGGTCCCCTCCCACACTTGGCCCATGCAGCCCTCCGGGGATGGTGGCCCCACTTGGTAGACCCCCGGGACCCTCTCGGTGGTCCCGGTACGTTACCGATAAAACCAGAAACTTTTCCGGTGACCAAAATAGGACTTCCCATATATAAATCTTTACCTCCGGACCATTCCGGAACTCCTAGTGACGTCCGGGATCTCATCCGGGACTCCAAACAACATTCGGTAACCAAATACAAACTTCCTTTATAACCCTAGCGTCATCGAACCTTAAGTGTGTAGACCCTACGGGTTCGGGAACCATGCAGACATGACCGAGACGTTCTTCGGTCAATAACCAACAGCGGGATCTGGATACCCATGTTGGCTCCCACATGTTCCACGATGATCTCATCAGATGAACCACGATGTCGAGGACTCAATCGATCCCGTATACAATTCCCTTTGTCTAGCGGTATTGTACTTGCCCGAGATTCGATCGTCGGTATGCCGATACCATGTTCAATCTCATTACCGGCAAGTCTCTTTACTCGTTCCGTAACACATCATCCCGTGATCAACCCCTTGGTCACATTGTGCACATTATGATGATGTCCTATCGAGTGGGCCCAGAGATACCTCTCCGTCAACCGGAGTGACAAATCCCAGTCTCGATTCGTGCCAACCCAACAGACACTTTTGGAGATACATGTAGTGCACCTTTATAGCCACCCAGTTACGTTGTGACGTTTGGTGCACCCAAAGCATTCCTATAGTATCCGGGAGTTGCACAATCTCATGGTCTAAGGAAATGATACTTGACATTAGAAAAGCTTTAGCATACGAACTACGATCTTTGTGCTAGGCTTAGGATTGGGTCTTGTCCATCACATCATTCTCCTAATGATGTGATCCCGTTGTCAACGACATCCAATGTCCATGGTCAGGAAACCGTAACCATCTATTAATCAACGAGCTAGTCAATCAGAGGCTTACTAGCGACATGGTGTTGTCTATGTACCCACACATGTATCTGAGTTTCCTATCAATACAATTATAGCATGGATAATAAATGATTATCATGAACAAGGAAATATAATAATAATAACTAATTTATTATTGCCTCTAGGGCATATTTCCAACATGAAGAACCTGCCAGGTATTGTCGAACCTGCCCTCCAATGCAACCATGTAGCGACGGACGTGCTCGTCCTCCTCGCTGACACGGTGACGTACCACCTTCGCGGTGTCCGGAATCCTCGGCACCATCACTGGCCCATGCGACCGCCACCAAACAAGGATCGGGTCAACAACGGGATGCCTCCTCACCAACCTATGTCCCCCGGAAGGTAGCATGAAACCCTTGTAAAGCAGGTGGGTGTGAAGGATTTTTCGGTCAGAGTAAGACTTCGTATTCCCACATTTACTGCATGGACAACACATAAAACCATTCTGCTTGTTTGCCTCAGCCACTTCGAGAAAAATCTGCACGCCCTTAATGTACTCCGAGGTGTGTCTGTCACCATACATCCATTGCCGGTTCATCTGTGTGCATCACATATAATTATGTGTGTCAAATTTAAGAAAATCAGACAAATATCTATCTAAAGTAAGAAAATCAGACAAGTATTATAAAGAAGATAAGAACAAGAGGCTCACCACGGTGGTGCCGGTGACGAGATCGGCGCGGGTGATCAACGGCGGTGAAAACGGGGACGGGGCGTGACAGACCCCTAAATCTAGACAAATCTCGAAAAAATGGAGCTTCTAGGTCGAGCTTCGAGAGGAGAAAGCTTAACTAGTGTGGCTAGGGCATTTCATCGAACACCTCATGTGCATAGGAGGTGAACTAGAGCACCCAAATGCCCTCTCCTCGCCGGATTGAAAAAATAGAGCACAGTGGAGTGCTCTGCCATGGCGGTGGGTATATATAGGCAAGTTATATGTCCCGGTTCGTGACATGAACCGGGACTAAAGCCACCCCTTCTGTCCTGGCACTAGTAGAAAAGGGGGCAATGGTCCAGGCCGGGTCAGCCCATTAGTCCCGGTTCAATCCAGAACTGGGACCAATGGGGGCATTGGACCCGGTTCGTGAGCCCCGGGGGCCGGCCGGGCCACGTGGGCCATTGGTCCCGGTTCGGCTGGACCTATTGGTTCCGGTTAGTGGGACGAACCGGGACCAATGCGCCTCGCTCCTGGCCCACAACCATTGGTCTCGGTTGGTGTAGTGAACCGGGACCAAAGGCTGCCCTTTAGTCCCGGTTCGTGGCACGAACCTGGACCAATTAGTTGCCTATATCTACCCCTCGCCCGCGAGCAGAGCACTCCCAGTGCTCTATTTTTCGTGGCCGGCGAGGAGAGAGCTTTGTGGTGCTCTAGCTCACCTCCTATGCACACGAGGTGTTCGATGGCATGCCCGAGCCACACTACTTAAGCTTTCTCCTCTCCAAGCTCGACCTCCAAGCTCCATTTTCCTCAATATTTGTCTAGGTTTAGCGGTCCGTCACGTCCCGTCCCCGTCTTCACCGCCGTCGATCGCCGACACCGATCTCATCGCCGGCACCACCGTGGTGAGCCTCTTGTTCTTATCTTCTTTCTGAAAGGAAAAAAAATCTTACTTGTATATTTATATAGATACTTGTATAATTTTCTTACTTTTATTATTGCATCTTATATAGTGCGATGGTTTTGGTATCCACCCCCGTCGGCCCTCGTCCTGTCTATGATTCAGATGTGGTATATATTATCTTTTCATAACTATTGGTTCATTTATTGTTTATGACAATTATGCCGACCAACGTGACATAGATTTTATTTATCTAGGAGGTTGTTGAACCGGAAATTCCAACTGACCCTATTGTCGAGAGGTTAAATTTAGTTGAAGAAGAAAACAATTTGTTGAAGGAAAAAATTAGAAAATTTGAGGAGGAGAAGATGATATTGGAGTTGCATGTTGCGGATGTCGTCGATGATCACAAGATCAACATGGATGCAATGCGCTTGAAGATTAGAAAGATTAGAAAATATGCCATTCATACCGAGGCTTGGTATCATTATGCCGTTGGATCAGTTGTTACATTGGTTGCGATTATGATCGTATTTGTTTTCGCATTGAAATGTTTTACATAGTTTCAGTGTATGGTTTAATTAATTTAGATGCTCTGCAGAGCTTTATGTTGTTAGATGAGAACTATGTATGTACTTTGATTTTAATGTGATGATGAACTTCTATTAATTTGGTTACTTAATTATCTATTCATGATGTTCTGTAATGATTTTTGACACACTTAATTATATATAATGCACGCAGATGAACCGGCAATGGATGTACGGTTCAAGACACACCTCCGAGTACATTAAGGGCATGCATGATTTTCTCGAAGTGGCTGAGGCAAACAAGCAGAATGGTTTTATGTGTTGTCCATGCCCTAGATGTGGGAATACGAAGTCTTACTCTGACCGGAAAATCCTCCACACCCACCTGCTTTACAAGGGTTTCATGCCACACTATAATGTTTGGACGAGGCACGGAGAAATAGGGGTTATGATGGAAGACGGCGAAGAAGAAGAGTACGATGACAATTATGTGCCCCCTGAATACGGTGATGGTACTACAGATCAAGAGGAACCAGACGATGTGCATGATGATGCTGCAACGGCCGAAGCTGCTGAAGATCAAGAGGAACCAGATGATGTGCCCGATGATGATGATCTCTGTCGGGTCATTGTCGATGCAAGGACGCAATGCGAAAGTCAAAAGGAGAAGCTGAAGTTCGATCGCATGTTAGAGGACCACAAAAAAGGGTTGTACCCCAATTGCGAAGATGGCAACACAAAGCTCGGTACCGTACTGGAATTGCTGCAGTGGAAGGCAGAGAATGATGTGCCTGACAAAGGATTTGAGAAGCTACTGAAAATATTGAAGAAGAAGCTTCCAAAGGATAACGAATTGCCCGACAGTACATACGCAGCAAAGAAGGTCGTATGCCCTCTAGGATTGGAGGTGCAGAAGATACATGCATGCCCTAATGACTGCATCCTCTTCCGCGGTGCGTACAAGGATCTGAACGCATGCCTGGTATGCGGTGCATTACGGTATAAGATCAGACGAGATGACCCTGGTGATGTTGACAGCGAGCCCCCCAGGAAGAGGGTTCCTGCGAAGGTGATGTGGTATGCTCCTATAATACCACGGTTGAAACGTCTGTTCAGAAATGGAGAGCATGCCAAGTTGATGCGATGGCACAGTGAGGACCGTAAGAAAGACGGGAAGTTGAGAGCACCCGCTGACGGGTCGCAGTGGAGAAAAATCGAGAGAAAGTACTGGGATGAGTTTGCAAGTGAGCCAAGGAACGTATGGTTTGCTTTAAGCGCGGATGGCATTAATCCTTTCGGGGAGCAGAGCAGCAATCACAGTGCGGATGGCACTCTATGTATGTATAACCTTCCTCCTTGGATGTGCATGAAGCGGAAGTTCATTATGATGCCAGTTCTCATCCAAGGCCCTAAGCAACCCGGCAACGACATTGATGTGTACCTAAGGCCATTAGTTGAAGAACTTTTACAGCTGTGGAATGGAAACGGCGTACGTACGTGGGATGAGCACAAACAGGAGGAATTTAACCTAAAGGCGTTGTTGTTCGTGACCATCAACGATTGGCCCGCTCTCAGTAACCTTTGAGGACAGACAAACAAGGGATACCACGCATGCACGCACTGTTTACTTGACAGCGATAGTATATACCTGGCAAGCTGCAGGAAGAATGTGTACCTAGGCCATCATCGATTTCTTCCGACCAACCATCAATGTCGAAAGAAAGGCAAGCATTTCAAAGGCGAGGCAGATCACCGGAAGAAGCCCGCCATGCGTACCGGTGATCACGTACTTGCTATGGTCAATGATTTACACGTAATCTTTGAAAAGGGTCCCGGCGCACTAGCTGTTCCGAGTGACGCTGGGGGACACGCACCCATGTGGAAGAATAAATCTATATTTTGGGACATACCCTATTGGAAAGACCTAGAGGTCCGCTCTTCGATCGACGTGATGCACGTGACGAAGATCCTTTGCGTGAATCTGCTAGGCTTCTTGGGCGTGTATGGGAAGACAAAAGATACAGCTGAGGCACGGGAGGACCTACAACGTTTGCACGAAAAAGACGGCATGCCTCCAAAGCAGTATGAAGGTCCTGCCAGCTATGCTCTTACCAAAGAAGAGAAGGAAATCTTCTTTGAATGCCTGCTTAGTATGAAGGTCCCGACTGGCTTCTCGTCTAATATAAAAGGAATAATAAATATGGCAGACAAAAAGTTTCAGAACCTAACGTCTCATGACTGCCACATGATTATGACGCATCTGCTTCCGGTTGCATTGAGGGGGCTTCTACCGAAAAACGTCCGATTAGCCATTGTGAAGCTATGTGCATTCCTCAATGCAATCTCTCAGAAGGTGATAGATCCAGAAATCATACCAAGGCTAAGGAGTGATGTGGTGCAATGTCTTGTCAGTTTCGAGCTGGTGTTCCCACCATCCTTCTTCAATATCATGACGCACGTCCTAGTTCATCTAGTTGACGAGATTGTCATTCTGGGCCCCGTATTTCTACACAATATGTACCCCTTTGATAGGTTCATGGGAGTCCTAAAGAAATATGTCCGTAACCGCGCTAGGCCAGAAGGAAGCATCTCCATGGGCCATCAAACAGAGGATGTCATCAGGTTTTGTGTTGACTTCATTCCTGGCCTTAAGAAGATAGGTCTCCCTAAATCGTGGTATGAGGGGAGACTGACTGGAAAAGGCACGCTTGGAAGGGACTCAATAATATGCAGGGACGGATATTCTTGGTCTCAAGCACACTACACAGTTCTACGGAACTCTACCCGGAGCAGTGCGACGACTGGATTACATGTGAACACATCAGGACTTTTAGCAGTTGGTTGGAAGCACGTATCAGAGGTGACAACACTGTTTGTGATGAGCTGTACTTGTTGTCCAGGGGTCCATCTTTGACTGTATTGATTTGGAAAGGATACGAGATAAATGGGAATACATTTTACACGATTGACCAAGATCAAAAGAGCACGAACCAAAACAGTGGTGTCCGCTTTGATGCAACAACCGAGAGGGGAAAGGACACATATTATGGTTACATAGTGGACATATGGGAACTTGACTACGGAGTAGATTTTAAGGTCCCTTTGTTTAAGTGCAAATGGGTCAATCTGTCAGGAGGCGGAGTACAGGTAGACCCACAGTACGATGACAACAGTGGATCTGAAAAATCTTAGGTACACTGACGAACCGTTCGTCCTAGCCAATGATGTGGCACAGGTTATCTATGTGAAGGACATGTCTACCAGACCGAGAAACAGAAAAGATAAGGAAGCGAATACATCATACGATGAGCCAAAGCGCCACATAGTTCTTTCAGGAAAAAGGGACATCGTGGGAGTGGAGGACAAGACAGACATGTCTGAAGATTATGAAAAGTTTCATGAAATTTCTCCCTTCAAAGTCAAGGCTGACCCCAGCATCCTGATAAACGATGAAGATTATCCATGGTTACGGCGCAATAAGAAAATGACACAAGCGAAGAAAAAGTGAAGACTTTCTCCCGCAACTATTATGATGATACCATGCCAACTTTGTAACTGACGAGTATGATACCATTGTCCGTTTTGTACATGCACATGCTATGTGGGTCAATTTATGATACCATGCCAACTTTCAACTTTTTCATAGTTCATTTGAAATGCTTTAATGTCTTATGGTTCGGCCCTCGTAATAATTAAAAATAGCAACAATAAGTATTTTGTTGTAAGTAGAAACAAAATAAAATAAATAAAGCAAGAAAGAAAACAAAAAAACAAAAAAAGTGTTTTCAAATTTGAAAACTAATGGCACTAACAGAAAGTTTATAATTTTCCTAAAACTAAAAGCAAAAACAATTAAAAAATAAAGCAAAAAACAAAAGAAAATAAATAATGCAGAAAACAAAAGAAAAAAACAACAATAAGTATTTTGTTGTAAGTAGAAACAAAATAAAATAAATAAAGTAAGAAAGCAAACAAAAAACCAAAAAAAAGTGTTTTCAAATTTGAAAACTAATGGCACTAACAGAAAGTTTATAATTTTCCTAAAACTAAAAGCAAAAACAATTAAAAAAATAAAGCAAAAAACAAAAGAAAATAAATAATGCAGAAAATAAAAGAAAAAACTTGAAAAAAATAAATGTAGCAACAATAAGTAAAGAAAAAAACAAAAAAAATGCCTCCTACTGGGCCCCCACGGCCTGAATACGACTAGAAACCCTACTATGGGCCAGGATTCAGGCCCGCAGTAGGTCTAGAAGGCCCATCAGGCAAAGCAATAGCAAGTAGGCCTGAAAGCCTGCGGTGGAGAGGAGCTCGAGAGGGGTGCGGCAGTGGGGCTTATAAACCACTGCGCGCCCCTCTCGACTAGCGAGGTGGGTCTAAACTTTGGCCCCGAGGCGGGCAGCACAGAGGCCTTTGGTCCCGGTTGGTGGCACCAACCGGGACCAAAGGGTGCATTAGTCCCGGTTGGTGCCACGAACCGGGACCAATGTCCTTCGTATATATACAACACTTAGCAGTTTTCGCCAAAATCCATCTGTTTCTTCTCGCCCCGACGCCTTATGCTCCTCTACGCCGTCGCCGCCGAGCCCTGCCCCGACGCCGTCAGGCTGGTCCACCTCGTCGTCACAGCCGCCGAGCCACTACCCCGACACCGTCGCCGAGCCCGCCGCCCCTGCCGGCCCCGACCCGGTCGCCGTCGCCGCG
>NC_041383.1:818714337-818715053 GCF_002162155.2 Triticum dicoccoides | reverse complement strand
CGCCGCGCGCGCCACCCGTTCCCCGACCCCGTCACCGTCGCCGCGCGCCCGCCGCCTTCCCCGACCCCGTCGCCGTCGCCCCGACCACACGCCGCCGCCTTTGGTCCGGCCGATGGCGCCCTTTCCTCTTATTTTTTTGTGCATTTTATGTATATGTTCTCTGTGTATATATGTATATGTTCTCTGTGTATATATGTTCATATATGCAAAAGTTCGATTTTAGAAAAACTTTATATATGCAAAATTTATACATATATGTAAGTATATATGTATGTATAGATGTGTGTATGTGGATACATGAGGGGGGTCGATATACCCCCTCTCCGATAGCATTTTTGTGCATTTTAGGTTAGTGTATATATATGTTGATGTATATATGCAAAAGATAGATTTTTAGAAAAAATACTATTTTTTCTGTTGATATGATGATGTTTTTTTTCATATATATATTTTTTTAAGTTGTTAGTAGATATCGATTTTAGGTTAGTGCATTTTAGGTTAGTGTAGAGGAGAAATTTAAAGTACAATAAGGAAAAGGAAGAAAAGAGGAAGAAGGAAGAAGGAAGAAAGAAGAAGAAAAAGAATGAGAGGAAAAAGGAAAATAAGAAGATGAAGAAGAGGAGAGGAAGAAGAGGAGAAATAAATAAGAAGAGGAAAAAAGAAGGAAAAGAAGAGGAGAAGAAGAAAGGAATAGAGGAGAAGAAGAAAAAATAGAA
>NC_041383.1:818706147-818713945 GCF_002162155.2 Triticum dicoccoides | reverse complement strand
GAGGACACCCAAACCCTAGAGAGAAAACGATGTTGGTCTCCTACCCCCTCCCGCCGCGCCCCTACCCGACAAATTAACTCTCTCGAAGCGTTGTTGTGTCGAGGCGACCCCAAACCCTAGAGAAGCAGTGTTGAGCCCACTAACATGATTCCTTATTGTGATTAGCTGTCTAGTTCTACATTTGCCACTAGTTCCATCTGTACCATATATAAACATGTTGTAAATATTTGTAGAAACTATGGTGCACTGCGGAGACGAAGAAACAGAAGCGTTATTGAGGGACATAATCTAAAATGGAAGGGATGAAGTTGCGTCATTTCTCCTCGACACCGTTGTTGGTCAGCTGGAAGAACGGGGTGAAGAAGAGGGCTATGTTCATGATGGCTTCGGCCCATTAATGCCGGTACAAGAACAGGACTATGTTCATGATGTTGGGGAACGTAGTAATTTCAAAAAAATTCCTACGCACACGCAAGATCATGGTGATGGCATAGCAACGAGAGGGGAGAGTGTTGTCCACGTACCCTCATAGACCGTAAGCGGAAGCGTTAGCACAACGCGGTTGATGTAGTCGTACGTCTTCATGATCCGACCGATCCAAGTACCGAACGTACGGCACCTCCGAGTTCAGCACACGTTCAGCTCGAAGACGACCCCGGGCTCCGATCCAGCAAAGCTTCGGGGATGAGTTCCGTCAGCACGACGGCGTGGTGACGATGATGATGCTCTACCGGCGCAGGGCTTCGCCTAAACTCCGTGACGATATGACCGAGGTGGAATATGGTGGAGGGGGGCACCGCACATGGCTAAGGAACGATCCATAGATCAACTTGTGTGTCCATGGGGTGCCCCCCCGCCCCCGTATATGAAGGAGCCAGGGGGAGGAGGCGGCCGGCCAAGGAGGGCGCGCCAAGGGGGGAGTCCTACTCCCACCGGGAGTAGGACTCCCTTCTTTCCTAGTTGGAATAGGAGAAGGGGGAAAGAGGAGGAAGAGGGGAAGGAAAGGGGGGGGCGCCGCCCCCCTTCCCTTGTCCTATTCGGACTAGGAAGGGGAGGGGTGCGCGGCCCCCTCCTGCCTCCTTCCCTCTTCTCCCTCGAGGCCCATGTAGGCCCAATAACCCCCCGGGGGGGTTCCGGTAACCTCCCGGTGCTCCGATAAAATGCCGATTTCACCCGGAATGATTCCGATGTCCAAATATAGGCTTCCAATATATCAATCTTTATGTCTTGACCATTTCTAGACTCCTCGTTACGTTCGTGATCACATCCGGGACTCCGAACAAACTTCAGTACATCAAAACTTATAAACTCATAATAAAACTGTCATCGTAACGTTAAGCGTGCGGACCCTACGGGTTCGAGAACTATGTAGACATGACCTAGAACTATTCTCGGTCAATAACCAATAGCGGAACCTGGATGCCCATATTGGTTCCTACATATTCTACGAAGATCTTTATCGGTCAAACCGCATAACAACATACGTTGTTCCCTTTGTCATCGGTATGTTACTTGCCCGAGATTTGATCGTCGGTATCCAATACCTAGTTCAATCTCGTTACCGGCAAGTCTCTTTACTCGTTCGTAATGCATCATTCCGTAACCAACTCATTTGGTCACATTGCTTGCAAGGCTTATAAAGATGTGCATTACCGAGAGGGCCCAGAGATACCTCTCCGACAATCGGAGTGACAAAACCTAATCTCGAAATACGCCAACTCAACATGTACCTTCGGAGACACCTGTAGTACTCCTTTATAGTCACCCAGTTAAGTTGTGACGTTTGGTAGTACCCAAAGTGTTCCTCCGGTAAATGGGAGTTGCATATTTCTCATAGTTACAGGAACATGTATAAGTCATGAAGAAAGCAATAGCAATATACTAAACGATCAAGTGCTAGGCTAACAGAATGGGTCATGTCAATCACATCATTCTTCTAATGATGTGATCCCATTAATCAAATGACAACACATGTCTATGGTTAGGAAACATAACCATCTTTGATTAATGAGCTAGTCAAGTAGAGGCATACTAGTGACTATATGTTTTTCTATGTATTCACACATGTATCATGTTTCCGGTTAATACAATTCTAGCATGAATAATAAACATTTATCATGATATGAGGAAATAAATAATAACTTTATTATTGCCTCTAGGGCATATTTCCTTCAGTCTCCCACTTGCACTAGAGTCAATAATCTAGATTACATAGTAATGATTCTAACACCCATGGAGTCTTGGTGCTGATCATGCTTTGCTCGTGAGAGTGGCTTAGTCAACGGGTCTGCAACATTCTGATCCGTATGTATCTTGCAAATCTCTATGTCTCCCACTTGGACTTGGTCCCGAATGGAATTGAAGCGTCTCTTGATGTGTTTGGTCCTCTTGTGAAATCTGGATTCCTTTGCCAAGGCAATTGCACCAGTATTGTCACAGAAGATTTTCATTGTTCCCGATGCACTAGGTATGACACCTAGATCGGAAATGAACTCCTTCATCCAGACTCCTTCATTTGCTGCTTTCGAAGCAGCTATGTACTCTGCTTCACATGTAGATCCCGCCACGACGCTTTGTTTAGAACTACACCAACTTACAGCTCCACCGTTTAATAAAAACACGTATCCGGTTTGCAATTTAGAATCGTCCGGATCAGTGTCAAAGCTTGCATCGATGTAACCATTTACGACTAGCTCTTTGTCACCTCCATATACGAGAAACATATCCTTAGTCCTTTTCAGGTATTTCAGGATGTTCTTGACCGCTGTCCAGTGATCCATTCCTGGATTACTTTGGTACCTTCCTGCCAAGCTTATTGCTAAGCATACGTCAGGTCTGGTACACAGCATTGCATACATGATAGAGCCTATGGCTGAAGCATAGGGAACATCTTTCATTTTCTCTCTATCTTCTGCTGTGGTCGGGCATTGAGTTTGACTCAACTTCACACCTTGTAGTACGGGCAAGAACCCTTTCTTTGCCTGATCCATTTTGAACTTTTTCAAAATTTTATCAAGGTATGTACTTTGTGAAAGTCCTATTAAGCGTCTTGATCTATCTCAATAGATCTTGATGCCCAATATGAAAGCAGCTTCACCGAGGTCTTTCATTGAAAAACTTTTATTCAAGTATCCCTTTATGCTATCCAGAAATTCTATATCATTTCCAATTAATAATATGTCATCTACATATAATATCAGAAATGCTACAGAGCTCCCACTCACTTTCTTGTAAATACAGGCTTCTCCAAAAGTCTGTATAAAACCATATGCTTTGATCACACTATCAAAGCGTTTATTCCAACTCCGAGATGCTTGCACGAGTCCATAAATGGAAAGCTAGAGCTTGCACACTTTGTTAGCACCTTTTGGATCTACAAAACCTTCTGGCTGCATCATATACAACTCTTCTTCCAGAAATCCATTCAAGAATGAAGTTTTGACATCCATTTGCCAAATTTCATAATTATGAAATGCAGCAATAGCTAACATGATTCGGACAGACTTAAGCATCGCTACGGGTGAGAAAGCCTCATCGTAGTCAACTCCTTGAACTTGTTGAAAACCTTTCGCAACAAGTGGAGCTTTATAGACAGTTACATTACCATCAGCGTCAGTCTTAATCTTAAAAATCCATTTATTCTCAATTGCTTGCCGATCATCGGGCAAGTCAACCAAAGTCCATACTTTGTTTTCATACATGGATCCCATCTCAGATTTCATGGCCTCTAGCCATTTTGCGGAATCTGGGCTCATTAGCGCTTCCTCATAGTTCGTAGGTTCATCATGGTCAAGCAACATGACTTCCAGAATTGGATTACCGTACCACTCTAGTGCGAATTTTACTCTGATAGACCTACGAGGTTCAGTAGAAACTTGATCTGAAGTTTCATGATCAATATCATTAGCTTCCTCACTAATTGGTGTAGTTGTCACAGGAACCGGTTCTTGTGATGAACTACTTTCCAATAAGGGAGTAGATACAGTTATCTCATCAAGTTCTACTTTCCTCCCACTCACTTCTTTCGAGAGAAACTCCTTCTCTAGAAAGGATCTGATTTTAGCAACGAAAATCTTGCCCTCAGATCTGTGATAGAAGGTGTACCCAATAGTCTCTTTTGGGTATCCTATGAAGACACATTTCTCCGATTTGGGTTCGAGCTTATCTGGTTGAAGTTTCTTCATATAAGCATCGCAGCCCCAAACTTTAAGAAACGATAACTTTGGTTTCTTGCCAAACCACAGTTCATAAGGCGTCGTCTCAACGGATTTTGATGGTGCCCTATTTAACGTGAATGCGGCCGTCTCTAAAGCATAACCCCAAAACAATAGCGGTAAATCAGTAAGAGACATCATAGATCGCACCATATCTAGTAAAGTACGATTACGACGTTCGGACACACCATTTCGTTGTGGTGTTCCGGGTGGCGTGAGTTGTGAAACTATTCCGCATTGTTTCAAGTGTAGACCAAACTCGTAACTCAAATATTCTCCTCCATGATCAGATCGTAGAAATTTTATTTTCTTGTTACGATGATTTTCCACTTCACTCTGAAATTCTTTGAACTTTTCAAATGTTTCAGACTTGTGTTTCATCAAGTAGATATACCCATATCTGCTCAAATCATCTGTGAAGGTGAGAAAATAACGATACCCGCCGCGAGCCTCAACATTCATTGGACCACAAACATCAGTATGTATGATTTCCAACAAATCAGTTGCTCGCTCCATAGTTCCGGAGAACGGGGTTTTAGTCATCTTGCCCATGAGGCACGGTTCGCAAGTACCAAGTGATTCATAATCAAGTGATTCCAAAAGCCCATCAGTATGGAGTTTCTTCATGCGCTTTACACCGATATGACCTAAACGACAGTGCCACAAATAAGTTGCACTAGCGTTATCAACTCTGCATCTTTTGGTTTCAACACTATGAATATGTGTATCACTACTATCGAGATTCAATAAAAATAGACCACTTTTCAAGGGTGCATGACCATAAAAGATATTACTCATATAAATAGAACAACCATTATTCTCTGATTTAAATGAATAACCGTCTCACATCAAACAAGATCCAGATATAATGTTCATGCTCAACGCTGGCACCAAATAACAATTATTTAGGTCTAAAACTAATCCCGATGGTAGATGTAGAGGTAGCGTGCCGACCGCGATCACATCGACTTTGGAACCATTTCCCACGCGCATCGTCACCTCGTCCTTAGCCAATCTTCGCTTTAATTCGTAGTCCCTGTTTCGAGTTGCAAATATTAGCAACAGAACCAGTATCAAATACCCAGGTGCTACTACGAGCATTAGTAAGGTACACATCAATAACATGTATATCACATATACCTTTGTTCACTTTGCCATCCTTCTTATCCGCCAAATACTTGGGGCAGTTCCGCCTCTAGTGTCCAGTCTGCTTGCAGCAGAAGCACTCAGTTTCAGGCTTAGGTCCAGACTTGGGTTTCTTCTCTTGAGCAGCAACTTGCTTGCTGTTCTTTTTGAAGTTCCCCTTCTTCTTCCCTTTGCCCTTTTTCTTGAAATTGGTGGTCTTGTTAACCATCAACACTTGATGCTCCTTCTTGATTTCTACCTCCGCGGCTTTTAGCATCGCGAAGAGCTCGGGAATAGTCTTGTTCATCTCTTGCATATTATAGTTCATCACGAAGCTCTTGTAGCTTGGTGGCAGTGATTGAAGAATTCTGTCAATGACACTATCATCAGGAAGATTAACTCCCAGTTGAATCAAGTGATTATTATACCCAGACATTTTGAGTATGTGTTCACTGACAGAACTATTCTCCTCCATCTTGCAGCTATAGAACTTATTGGAGACTTCATATCTCTCAATCCGGGCATTTGCTTGAAATATTAACTTCAACTCCTGGAACATCTCATATGCTCCATGACGTTCAAAACGTCGTTGAAGACCCGGTTCTAAGCCGTAAAGCATGGCACACTGAACTATCGAGTAGTCATCAGCTTTGCTCTGCCAGACGTTCTTAACGTCGTCAGTTGCATCAGCAGCAGGCCTGGCACCCAGCGGTGCTTCCAGGACGTAACTTTTCTGTGCAGCAATGAGGATAATCCTCAGGTTACGGACCCAGTCCGTGTAATTGCTACCATCATCTTTCAACTTTGCTTTCTCAAGGAACGCATTAAAATTTAACGGAACAACAACACGAGCCATCTATCTACAAACAAACATAGACAAGCAAAATACTATCAGGTACTAAGTTCATGATAAATTTAAGTTCAATTAATCATATTACTTAAGAACTCCCACTTAGACAGACATCTCTCTAGTCATCTAAGTGATCACGTGATCCAAATCAACTAAACCATGTCCGATCATCACGTGAGATGGAGTAGTTTCAATGGTGAACATCACTATGTTGATCATATCTACTATATGATTCACGTTCGACCTTTCAGTCTCCGTGTTCCGAGGCCATATCTGTATATGCTAGGCTCGTCAAGTATGACCTGAGTATTCCGCGTGTGCAACTGTTTTGCACCCGTTGTATTTGAACGTAGAGCCTATCACACCCGATCATCACGTGGTGTCTCGGCACGAAGAACTTTCGCAACGGTGCATACTCAGGGAGAACACTTCTTGATTATTAGTGAGAGATCATCTTAAAATGCTACCGTCAATCAAAGCAAGATAAGATGCATAAAGGATAAACATCACATGCAATCAATATAAGTGATATGATATGGCCATCATCATCTTGTGCTTGTGATCTCCATCTTCGAAGCACCATCGTGATCACCATCATCACCGGCGCAACACCTTGATCTCCATCGTTGCATCGTTGTAGTTACGCCATCTATTGCTTCTATGACTATCGCTACCACTTAGAGATAAAGTAAAGCAATTACAGGGCGTTTGCATTTCATACAATAAAGCGACAACCATATGGCTCCTGCCAGTTGCCGATAACTTCGGTTACAAAACATGATCATCTCATACAATAAAATATAGCATCACATCTTGACCATATCACATCACAACATGCCCTGCAAAAACAAGTTAGACGTCCTCTACTTTGTTGTTGCAAATATTACGTGGCTGCTACGGGCTTTAGCAAGAACCATTCTTACCTACGCATAAAAACCACAATGATAGTTCATCAAGTTGGTGTTATTTTAACCTTCGCAAGGACCGGGCATAGCCACACTCGATTCAGCTAAAGTGAGAGAGATAGACACCCGCCAGCCACCTTTAAGCACGAGTGCTTGCAACGGTGAAACCAGTCTCGCGTAAGCGTACGCGTAATGTCGGTCCAGGCCGCTTCATCTCACAATACCGCCGAACCAAAGTATGACATGCTGGTAAGCAGTATGACTTGTATCTCCCACAACTCACTTGTGTTCTACTCGTGCATATAACATCAATGCATAAAACCTAGGCTCGGATGCCACTGTTGGGGAACGTAGTAATTTCAAAAAATTTCCTACGCACACGCAAGATCATGGTGATGGCATAGCAACGAGAGGGGAGAGTGTTGTCCACGTACCCTCGTAGACCGTAAGCGGAAGCGTTAGCACAACGCGGTTGATGTAGTCGTACGTCTTCACGATCCGACCGATCCAAGTACCGAACGTACGGCACCTCCGAGTTCAGCACACGTTCAGCTCGATGACGATCCCCGGGCTCCGATCCAGCAAAGCTTCAGGGATGAGTTCCGTCAGCACGACGGCGTGGTGACGATGATGATGCTCTACCGGCGCAGGGCTTCGCCTAAACTCCGCGACGATATGACCGAGGTGGAATATGGTGGAGGGGG
>NC_041383.1:818695543-818706137 GCF_002162155.2 Triticum dicoccoides | reverse complement strand
AGCCAGGGGGGAGGAGGCGGCCGGCCAAGGAGGGCGCGCCAAGGGGGGAGTCCTACTCCCACCGGGAGTAGGACTCCCTTCTTTCCTAGTTGGAATAGGAGAAGGGGGGAAAGAGGAGGAAGAGGGGAAGGAAAGGGGGGGCGCCGCCCCCCTTCCCTTGTCCTATTCGGACTAGGAAGGGGAGGGGCGCGCGGCCCCCTCCTGCCTCCTTCCCTCTTCTCCCTCGAGGCCCATGTAGGCCCAATAACCCCCCAGGTGGGTTCCGGTGACCTCCCGGTGCTCCGGTAAAATGCCGATTTCACCTGAAACGATTCCAATGTCCAAATATAGGCTTCCAATATATCGATCTTTATGTCTCGACCATTTCGGGACTCCTCGTTATGTCCGTGATCACATCCGGGACTCCGAACAAACTTCGGTACATCAAAACTTATAAACTCATAATAAAACTGTCATCGTAACGTTAAGCGTGCGGACCCTACGGGTTCGAGAACTATGTAGACATGACCTAGAACTATTCTCGGTCAATAACCAATAGCGGAACCTGGATGCCCATATTGGTTCCTACATATTCTACGAAGATCTTTGTCGGTCAAACCGCATAACAACATACGTTGTTCCCTTTGTCATCGGTATGTTACTTGCCCGAGATTTGATCGTCGGTATCCAATACCTAGTTCAATCTCGTTACCGGCAAGTCTCTTTACTCATTCCGTAATGCATCATTCCGTAACCAACTCATTTGGTCACATTGCTTGCAAGGCTTATAAAGATGTGCATTACCGAGAGGGCCCAGAGATACCTCTCCGACAATCGGAGTGACAAAACCTAATCTCGAAATACGCCAACTCAACATGTACCTTCGGAGACACCTGTAGTACTCCTTTATAATCACCCAGTTACGTTGTGACGTTTGGTAGTACCCAAAGTGTTCCTCCGGTAAACGGGAGTTGCATATTTCTCATAGTTACAGGAACATGTATAAGTCATGAAGAAAGCAATAGCAATATACTAAACGATCAAGTGCTAGGCTAACAGAATGGGTCATGTCAATCACATCATTCTTCTAATGATGTGATCCCATTAATCAAATGACAACACATGTCTATGGTTAGGAAACATAACCATCTTTGATTAATGAGCTAGTCAAGTAGAGGCATACTGGTGACTATATGTTTGTCTATGTATTCACACATGTATCATGTTTCCGGTTAATACAACTCTAGCATGAATAATAAACATTTATCATGATATGAGGAAATAAATAATAACTTTATTATTGCCTCTAGGGCATATTTCCTTCACATGATGGCTCCGGTGAAACAATGGAGGAACAAGAAGGAGACCGTGCTGACTGCTCCAGTGACCGAACCGAGCCCGGCCAGGTATATATATATTAGTTAAGCCCGTGCTGACTAGTTAATTGATGCTTCCATTGTTTTGGTATATGTACACATATTAATTACTCTCGCCTTTCTTCCTTATAATTTCTAGCCCTCCGGATCGAGCACAACTTCGGTAAGCAGACGAGGCCCGAAGAAAAAGTTGAGCTCAGATGAAAAGTTTGAGATCATAGAAATCGCGCCCGACGGCGAACCGATTGAACCCATCCGGACAAGGAAGTCATTTTCATCTCAGTGTGGGGTTCTTGTTAGGGAGAAGATCCCGATCAGCATCCAGCAATGGTATAAGCCTAAGGAGGAAGACCCTGAGGTGTCTTATGTCAATGATACGCAGAAAGAATATCTTTGGACTGAGCTGAAGGCAAATTTCACCCTACCGCCAGAGGAGGGTCCGGAGAAGCCAGTTAAAGAGGAATTAATCAAGTCTTGTGCTCTTAAGAAGATGGCAACCCTAATGAGGAGGTGGAGGAAAGAGCTGAACCAGTTTGTCAAAAATAAAAAGACACCAGAATTCATCGGCAAATATGAGAAGATCAAAGATCACTGGCCCGCATTTGTGGCCCACAAGACATCGGAAAAGAGTAAGAAGATGTCGGAGACAAACAAGAAAAATGCTACGAAGAAGACGCTTCACCATCACACGGGTTCAGGTGGCTACATGCAAGCCCGGCCTAAGTGGTCCAAGGCTGAGAATGATCTGCTTGAAAAAGGGATCGAACCAGAGACAATGAGATGGCCAGACCGTTGCCGGACTTGGTTCTTCGGGTCAGGCGGAACCTTGGACCCTGTAATAGGGTTTTGCCAGTGGGCGGACGAGCAACTGGAAATACCAGTCAAGAACCTTTGACACTATATCGATGCAGCGCAGCGAGGGACGTTCCTTCCAAACAGGGAGAAGGACAAGCTCACAATGGCCCTTGGGAATCCTGAGCACCCTAGATGGACACGAGGCACGCCAGACTCCATTTCGTGGAAGGTTGGTTTTTCGGACGCAGGGGGTTACAAAACCCACGAGAGGAGGAAGAAACTGGAGCAGGACGAACTGCAGGCGCTGCACGAAAGGGTAATGGGGCTAGAGGATCGAGAAGAGGAACGAGAAGCAGCAGATCGCTGCAAACGACCTGCCGAAGCTTCCCCCGAAGCTACCCCGCCATCTCAGCCGAGAAGCAGCGTGGCTTCCACCGAGCTGCTTCAGCCGGAGCATGTCTTGACGGCTCCTGCCAGCTATCCCGTGGATGGTATCACGGAGTCTCAAAATTGCCACGTGATGGCGCGATGGATGACTTTGAAGGTCAAGGTGGCTATTGGCCAAGTTTATCCTAGTGGACCCGGCACAACTTATCACTGCCAGCTGATTCCAAAAGGATATGCTAAGGTGATGGTGGATGAAATAACGGAGGGATTTGAGGACCTCGTGCTTGACCACCCTACCGGTGAAGGGGAGACTAGGCTGGGTTCTGCTCTGAAGACTCCATGCCTATGGAAGAAGGAGCTCATCAACCTTTTGAACTGGACGCCTCCGCCTCCTCTTCCTGCTCCGGCGAGTCAGGGCACTCCGCCTCCTCCACCGCCTCCTCTTCCGGCGAGTGACGATCAGGGCACTCGGCCGGCTCCTTCTCCGGCGCGTGGCGGCACTCCGCCTGCGCCGGCGCTCCCGAGTAGCCAGCAGCATCCTCCTTCTCCGCCTCGCCAGCAAGGGCGGAAGAGACCCGCTGCCGCCCCGGCTGCTCCGGCGCGTCGTACTCCTTCTCCTCCGCCTCGTAAGCAAGCACGAAAGAAGACAGACGCCGTAGCCGCTCCGTCTGCTCCGGCGTCTAGCAACACAACCAGAGGCGGGAGGCAATACAAATACGGTCCATCATCTCTCAAGCCTCTAGAGAAGTTACCGTACGAGAGGTCCGAGGAGGAAAACGATACGATTGTGCGGACCCACGTGAAGGAGTTCTTTGAAGGGGTGAAAGCAAAGAGACATCCACCTCCGGAGGAGAAGGTAGATCCGGTGAAAGCAAAGCGCACTATCGATGCCCTGAGGAAACCACCAAAGTCTCCGCCGAGAACCAACTATGAGCGCATTACTGAATAGACATATCTCCAAGCCCAGCGGTCGGGAACTACTGTCAGTGCTAAAAGGTCAAAAGAACGAGCAAAGGGGAAAAAATTGCCCAGCTCGGCGAACAAGCACAGCAATCGTGCCCCCCGCTCAATGTGTCTAATGCTCCGGGGACGGTGGCCGGTTATGGCAATCTTGACGATTACCTGCCTGACGATGCACTTCCTGATTTCTTGGAGGTGGACGAACACAGATACGAGTATGGGAAGCCTCTCGTCAAAGATGAAAAATCTCTGACAACAATGATGCGAAGATTCCATAATTGGTACATGGGAACCTGCAGAGAGTCTAAGGGTAAGAATGCTTTGTATCTGCATATTAAAGAGGAGCACGATCTCGTTGCAAATGATCTGACTGTTCCATTTGAGGAGTTCTTCGAGTTCTTCAATCAAAAGGTCCTCGATAAATTAATGGTCTTTTGCTACTGCCTGTAAGTACTATTTCTGTCATTAAGTCTCTATATATAGCTCGGCTCTTTCATTGCATGTATTTATAATTAATTATCCTCAATATATTATGCAGATTGAAGATCGTCGAGTGCAAAAAATAAGAAATTTATGATATTGGGTTCATTAACACAAATATCATAGATATACTTCTGGTTCAAAAGAACGTCAAAGAGGCCGAGGACAACTTGCTACAATCGTTGATCAAAAATCAAAACAAAGATACCATACTCTTTCCTTACAATGGCCCGTGAGTGTTACTGTCGTGTGCATATTCGGTTTCCCTTATTACTCAAGCGAGCTTATAGTAATGTAATTGATGAGTTATGCATGCGTGCACATGTACCACTATATTCTTCTGGAGATTAAGCTTGAGCGTGGACTAGTAACCGTCTTAGACTCGAGACGGAAAGATCCCAAATCCTATGCGGACATCACTGAAATGCTCAGCAAGTAAGTTCAATCGATCATTATTGCACCATATCGGCAACTTTTTGTTCATTTCCTGATATCTCAAGTAATAATAATAATTTTCTTTGTCTTGCAGGGTTTGGAAACAGTTCACCGCAGAAGCTCCGGGCCTGCCGAAGGAGCTGACATATAAATGGCCGAAAGTAAGTACTACTGGCTAGCTAGTTGCGCGCATCTCCCGTTGATTCTATAGCTATACTTTCATCAATGCCATTTATAATGCTTCATTATTAGTTTGATTGACCTCTATTTCTCGTAAAGTGCTTGTGGCAGGAGGAAGGGAATGATTTCTGTGGATACTACGTGTGCGAGTTCATCCACACCGCGACTTTGAAAAACAAGCAGGGCTACTCTCAAATACAATATGAAGTGCGTAAGCAATAACATTCACAATTTCATTTTATTACACCATCATTTCTGTTGAGTTTCATTCATATATATGTATTAATTAACCCCCTTCTTCAAATTAGATGTGGCAGATGCGGAATGAACTCCTAGAACCAGATCGCATGAAAGCAATTCAAGAGAAATTGGCGGGATTCTTTCTTGACCACGTCATCAATAAAGCCGGAGAATACCATGTGGAAATTGATTTCAAATGCTAGGGGTTTGTAATTAAGAGATCTTATACATATTGTACATGTATGTAGCCAGTAGCGTCGGATACATGATACGAAAACTTGTTGTTCGACCAATCTCTCAGAGAAGGAGAGGTCGATCGATCACTTCTCTCGGTATGCATGACGAACTTCTGTACTGAATGGTTCTCTCGATCACTTATGTATATATAGTACGTAGCGTCGACCAAGCATGGACATAAGAGAGGACACTTCTCTCTATTAATTAGCTAGCTAACACAATATATGAAACACCTAAATTAACCCCCCAAAACCCCCAACCTCCCCTCCTTTCAAAAAAAAAAACTCAGCCACTGGAATGCTGACGCGTGGATGCCTTTTGGTCCCGGTTGGAGCCACCAACCGGGACCAAAGGCCCCTGACTGGGCTCGGCGCACAGGGCCACGTGGAGGCACATTGGTCCCGGTTCTAGTTTGAACCGGGACTAATGGGTGGAGGTATTAGTAACGGCCCATTAGTCCCGGTTCATGAACCGGGACTAAAGGCCCTTACGAACCGGGACTATTAGGTGTTTTTCTACTAGTGTGGTTCGAACCATGAACCGGGACCATTGGTTGTGGGCCAGCAGCGAGGACCATTGGTCCCGGTTCGTGGCTCGAACCGGGACAAATGGTTCTACACGAACCGGTACCAATGCCCACGAGGCCCCGGCCGGCCCCCTGGGCTCACGAACCGGGTCTAATACATCCCATTGGTCCCGGTTCTTGAAGAACCGGGACTAATGGGCTGGCCAGGGCCAAACGGTAGCCCTGTTTTCTACTAGTGACGGCATGAAATATGGGTAGTGCGGTCTACTACCTCCGTCCTGGTTTATTGGTACCCTTTGTATTTTGTGTCAAATTTTGATCAATGATTTACCTAACAAATGTTAATGCATGTCACCAAAAATTATATTGTTGGATTTGTATTTGAACATAGTTCCTAATGATATTATTTTTTATTTAATGCATTAACAGTTTGTTAGTTAAATTTAGAGTCAAAATTTGGCACAAAATACGATGAAAACCAGTAAACTAGGACGAAGGTAGTAGCTGGTAATGTAAAGTGGGAAGGGAAGAAGAAAGATGAGAAAAGAGGAAAGGGCCCGCAGTGGATGCTGCCTACAGCTGTGAGATTGAAGCTTTTAGGGGCATGAATGCAAAGCCCAGCCAGCATGTTCCTTTGAGTGCACTTCAGGATTACTCTCTCTCTCCCTCTCCCTCTCTCTCTCTCTCTCAAATGGTGTTGGTCTGATATTTAAGATGTTTATGTTTATGTAAACTTAGTCAAATGTTACAAAGTTTGACTTTAAAAGTATTACCTCCGTTTCTAAATATAAGATGTTTTGTTAGTTAAATTAAACTGCTAATTAGAACATCTAGGAACAGATGATTAGTAGCATAGCAAGCCTATGAGAGAAGGTAGAGGAAGATAGATGATAACCGGTATAATGTACTCCCTCCGTCTGGAAATACTTGTCATTGAAATGGATGTATCTAGTTGTATTTTAGTTCTAGATACATCCATTTTCATCCATTTTGATAACAAGTAATTCCGAACGGAGGGAGTAGGATTATTTCAACTGAGATCAGTGGAGTCGTGGTCCCGGTGATAAATGGTCCAGTGATCTTGTGTACCGGCCGGCGTGACAGTTCCGTGTCTGGACCGATCATGATGGAGACCCAGATGCTTGCCTGAACCTATATATGCACACATAGATATTTGGAATTCTTCTTCCTTGTTAATTTCTGGCTCCGCCCGAGGTAGTAGGAGCACTTCACGTCCTCAATGACAAAAAAAAAGACGTGTAAATAATGCTGATTGAGCAGTGTACGGACTATAGTTCTAGCATTTTTGCTTGGTACTCATACTAAAATGGTCGTATGCATCCTTAGTTGGTGCAGAGGCCGGGGAAGTGAAAATCTCCCCCATTTTTAAGCTCGCACACAACTCTTTCGCACCCCTCGCGTCGCCTCCCCCCGGGCGACGCCAGGGGCCCCAACCCTAGTGCCGCCAGTACCTCTCCCTCCACCCCTTCCTGCTGCCGCTGCCGCCGGCGTGGGCCGCGGTGGCGGCGGGCCCGGTGCCAAAGTTTCTGGGCGGGGGGAGGCGCCGGATCCCATCTGAGGCGGCGGGGGTGGCCCTTCTCATGCGATCCAACGGCGGCGGCTAGGACGGAGATTCCGGGCTGTGCGGCGGGGGCCCGAGCACCATCGCCGGCGGAGCGCCGGCCCTGCATGGACGGCGGCGGTGGCAGCGCCCCATCCGGCGAGGTGGGCTGTCCTGCTCGTGATGGTGACGACGGCTACTGCGGATCCAACGCCACGTTTGGATCCGTCACGGGGAGGCCTTTCGCCGACCGGCGGCGTGTGGAGGGACCGGTGAGGAGATGCCGGATCTCCGCCGGAGTACTGACGGCAACATACGTCTTCGTGGCGAGGTTCCGCTCGGTTCCAACCAGCCACGAGGTCGGGAAGACGTGGCTTCCGGTGAAAATCGCGCTAGACTGCGGTCTTGGCGGATGATGGCGGCGTCTCAGACGCCGTTTCCTTCTGGAGGCATCGTCGTTGCAGGTCTCATCTACCTGATCGGGAAGTTCCGGGGAAAACCCTAGATCTGGGTCTACCGGATCGGACGATGACAGTGCTATCGGTATCGTTCTCCCTCCTAGGGGCATCGTTTTGGAGCGAGTGCTGGTTGGAGGGGACAAGAGGAGGAGCGGTGTTTCATCTGCTCCATTGATGACGGCGGATCTCAGCGGCGTGGCGCAGTGGAGACTCGGCGCCTGATGAGCGGAGATGGACTCGCGCAGGAGGGTGACGCTGCCTGGCGTCATGGTGGCGTCGGCGGCAGTTGGACCGGCCAAGATTGATGTAGCAGTACAGCTCTGAAGATGGATTCGTGGCAGGTGGCTGCGGCGGCCTCATACCCGGCAGGGGTCCTGGCTGAGAAGCACGCCGGACTGATGGGTGCCCATGCCCGGCAGGCGTCCTGGATGGGACCTCAAGTCTTTAGATGTTTAGGTTTGGCTGTATGGTCTGTTTGGTATTAGGCCCAGACTTTCAGCGCCTCTACATCAACTGGATAGGGATAGCGACAATTGTTGCTTAGTTTGGTGGCTTTAGACTTGTTGTTATATGACTCTGTACGGTCTTGTGTCAATAATTAATAAAGTGACCGTATGCATCGTCCAGATGCAGAGACCGGGGGTCGTCCTCCTTTTCTAAAAAAAAAATACGTACATACATGTTGAAGTAGACTGAGAAAAAGACCGAGAATTGCTTCTATCCAAGTGTTGAACGTCCAGCCAAGACGTGACATTCGCAGCGTAGCGCGGGATGAATGGAGGTATGGGAGGCGATTGGGCAGCGCAGATAGGGGTGGTGCTCCGAGTGATAAATCATTTGAATGGTGCAGTGATCTTGTGTATCAGCACGACAGTTGCAGGTCGATCTCGACTGGCGACTATATCTGTGGAGCTATACACCTCCGACTGAATCAATCCATCATCGACCACAAGGATCGATGTCTGAATTTATTTTCCGTTTTGTGTTGGTTGATACTTGCTCGACAGATAAGTTTATGGTGACTGAAAAATCAACACGCACAACATGCAATGTCCTTTCTTAGTTTTGATGAATTGAAGAGATGTACATTCAACACCGAACGTGTATGTGGTAATGACACGGTACGGTCGGTCTCACCATCCATCACTGTCGGGGGGCGTTCAGGTTAATTAATGAAAAGGCTATACATATGAAGTCAGATACTTAGTGACAAGGAGCGCCCTTGGATGGAGCGCTGTTGACACCAGATTTTGGCACAGTCAAGAACTTAATTAATATGTCCTCAAATGAAGAAGTGATCTACATAAAAAAGTTCCGTGTTGTCGATATAAACATCTTTGAATTTTGGGTCATCGCCATCCGATCTCATTTCGAAGGCCGAAGTTGTGTTTGAAATATTGAGATTTTGTATTCAAAACACTATTCGGCTCATTACGCCCTCAAGACAGCCTCGTATGGAGCGCGTTAATATTGGTGCACCAATAATGCTAAACATACAAAAGTTTACATGCTTTTACACGCGGACTAGGATCTTTTTAAACTAACTAACCTCTCCCCCTGATTTTCATGAGGATGGGCCCCTTCTCCTCCTTAATTTTCAATCAAACCCCACCTTTATGTAAAAGCATGTATCCTTTTGTATGTATAGCATTACTCTTGACGCACAATGAATAGCCATGTCATCACCAAGAGTAGTACGATCCGTATACCAGACGAGCGAACACCGCAACCCATCACTTATTTTCTCCCTCACCCACGAAACGGTCGCATGTCTCATTTCACTTTCTCACTTTCTTTGTCCCAAAGGTCTTCAAAACAGCAGGACCCCGACAAACTCTCTGGCGAGATGTGACGGCCAGCACAGGGATCAGGATCAGATCCCTGGGTGGTCCATGAACATCGTGCAATGGGTGCTTCCAGTGGCTGTGGCAACGGCTCTAGGGGAGCTGAGCCAGCGAGCCGATGGCGGATGCAATGCTGGCGTAGCCCATGGCTGTGTGGAACAACTCCTCCATGGGCAGTGAATTCAGGGGATACGATGGGTGGCTGCCGCTCCGCACCAGCTCGTTGGTCCTCCTCCTCTATTAGGTCACCTCCTCACCAAACGTCGCTACTGACTGGCTGCACCCACCAGTCGCCACCAGCTGTCTACCTCTACTCCCAGTGGCGGAGCTAGAATTTAAGAACAGGGTGGTCCGCCATAAAGAAAAAAATTGATAAGAATTTTTTTGCGAGGAATTGATAAGAAATGTGATATAGGAGTATGAATGATCTAAACAATTATCAATATCACATAAAAATATATCAATATGGTCTTACAAGAACACTAAAATCTCAATAAAGCTATTAGCCGCAGAAATGATGCGCAAAACTATGTTGTTGGTCGGTTCATCTACTCGATAGCTAGCATACCACAGCAAAAAAAAACTAAAATCTGAAATTGGGGGAAATTTGGTATTTGAGACCTTAAATCAGGCTCACTTGCTGAGTTGCTGTCGCCGGACTGGGGTATTAGGCAGCCGCTGCCGGCTTTGCAGGGGCGTCAGGCGGCCGGGGGCAGGGGTGCAGCCGTGCAGGGCAGGGGCACACACAGCTCGCAGGGGGAGAGGAGAAGCGGCAGGGGGGAACCTCCTCGGCGGCTGGGTGTCGGCCGGTGACCGGCAAGGGCGGTGTCCGCCACTGGCGAGGCAGGAGAGGCTCTGCGACTGGGAGGGCATCGGGACTAGGGAGTAGGGACGAGGCGGCTCCGCGACTGGTTCTGCGACTCGATGCAATCCGTTGCTCAATGTAGACGAGGGCTTCGCTGTGGGCTGTGGCTACATTCGCGTCAACATGTAAGTGTTTTGGACCATTATTTTTTTATCTAGCCCATTCAGTGATCAATAGGTATATGGGCTGACCGAAAATCTCAGGGTGGGCCGCGGCCCACCCTGGCCACCCTGTAGCTCCGCCCCTGTCTACTCCACCACACCCCATGTTG
>NC_041383.1:818689246-818695078 GCF_002162155.2 Triticum dicoccoides | reverse complement strand
CCCGATGTCCCCGTAGAGTTGTCGCGTATTGGCCTCGACCTAGAGCAAAGGGGGTGTGGGCGCGGAGGTGGGAGGTGGTGCGCACGTGGATGAAATAATGCAGTGGCGTGTTGTCGGAAATTGATATCTACTCCCGGCGGTGCCATTGGGTGCTCCACCCGTTGTTGTGCCCTTAAGTGTGGCTTTCACCTGACTACTTTGCCTGGGTGCTCGTGGTCGCGGCCACCAACGTGCTCATGCTTGCCGTCACCAGCTGCTCCTCGGAAGCATGCACGCCGGCATGTGTTGAGGCCACTTATTTTTCCCTCTGTTATCTTCACACTTTGTCTGATGATGATTACGTATTTTTGAAATTTGCACTTGGCTCATTTTATACTATGTACATGTTCATTAGATGGCAAATTCATATATGCTCACAAGGCAAATGTATACCCATTTTTGAGGTTTCTGAACATATGCAAGTTGTATATTCGTTCGTAAATTTCCACGGTGACAAATTTATTAATTTCAAATCTGTCGTGGCAAATTCACATGTTCTCTGACCTATTTTCATGAAATCTTGCCATGGACACTTACGTGTATTACTACATCTACATAATAGCCACAATAACTTCATTATATTTTTTGACATCACACATACAGTTTTGGGTTAGTTCTACCATCATTTTGTGTCAAATTTACTAGTGTTTCTGCTACCAGGCTAGTTACTATGATTTTTAAATAAATATTCACATGCTTTTTTCCCAATTGGTTGTTACTTTCTTTTACATAACAACAACCCTAAAGTTGCCGTCATTCATAAAAGAACATGTTTCTTAAATTTTTTGGGTGCAAAATAAAAATACTTTTTGGCAAATCCATACGATACCATAAAAGTTATTTGCAACCACTAATTGTCAACAACAAATTTAGTTTACCGATCATGGCAATTATTTGTTTAAGGACAATGTAAAATTTTCTTCTATGGCATCTATCCTTTTGGTAAACATGGCAAACTTAATCTTCCAAGACATTGTATATATTATACACCATGACAATTTAGTTGTTTCCATCTTAAATTTTTTCCATGCGCAAACGAAAATATTTTGTCAAATTCATAAGGTACCATAAAAGTAATTTTGCCATGTCTAATTGCTAATGGTAAATTTAGGACATGTATCATGGAAAATCTTACTTCATGGACCACATAAAATTTTAGTTTTGTATGTAGTTGATTTAATTTATGGACCATGGAAATTTATGTTTTAGATCATGAATTTTATTGTGAGCACAACAAATGTAATCTCACCATGACAAAAATAAAAATTGGACCATGGCAATTGAGTTGATGCTTTCTTTGAGTGTCGTGGATATTGGTTTCTATGTATCATGGTGATTTTGCACTAAATTTTCCATCTTGGAAATATTACACTAAATTTGCCATCATGCCTTTTTTTTGCGGGAGATCACGATTTTATTTCTTTTGCAACATGGCGAAATTACATTGTTTGGATCATGGTAAATTTAGTTTATGGATCATTGAAATTTTAATTTGTGGATCATGACAAATTTAGTGTATGGACCATGATGAATTCAGGATATATGGATCATGGCATACTTTTGTGACCATGGCAACTTTTATTTTGGGAACTATTTAAAATTTAAATTGAACCATGGTAGTTTATTTTTTGTAGCACAACAGTTTTATTTTTGTTTGAGCATGGTGGATTTTACCCATTCATTTTTTTTGGAACTTGGCAATTTTGCTTGAACAAACCATGTGAGTTTTTTAGCATGGCAATATTATCCATTTTTAACAAACCACATAAAATCATTTTCTAAAACAATAGAAACATATTTTTGAACATCCCATGACATAGTTGTCTTCATCAGGCTATTTTCATAAAAAAAATATCCAAGTTTATTTTTTGCCCTGATGAATACAACGGCAAGTTATGTCCAAACAAAAAATTTAAGTTTTTCTTCATTGCTTATAAGATGTGGTAGATTTCAGATTCTACTGCATGGGAATTTTCTAAATTTTGATGCATGGCATATTTTAGTGGCAACTTTTATGTTCAAATATAGTTCCAGCATTTTTTGCATATGCAAATGCCTTTGGGGAGGAACTCCATCAAGAAACGCTAATTGAGCCATTTTCGCTCCCATTGACGAACTCCTCCCAGCGAATATTTCTGTTTGCTGGGTGGGATGGGGCGGGTCAGCGAACATTTCTGTTTGCTGGGTGGGAGGGGGCGGGTTCCGCTGAGATGGAACATTCCCTAGATATCCCTTAATTTCAGGCGGAAATTCAAGATTGAGTCAAGAAGACACCAAGAAGATATTCATTCTCTTATTAGTAGAGTGAGGGACAAAACCAGATGTATACATGTCAGGTTTAGTACATTCTTGCAGAAGATTACAAACATAATGTGATAGAGCCAAATTAGTGCAAGGTGGCGCGATTCTCCAGAGGGTTGCATTGGTGCATCATGACAATGGGCATGGTAAGAGTGGAGGTGCCACGCCCAGGATCATTGCAAGTTCAGCTAGTGACAACTTTCAAAAATGGCCCGGCTTATTTCCCTTTTTGGCAACTTCTAGATTAATGCTAATTTTCAAAAATAGCCCAAACTTCTAGAACTTGAAACTATTAGGATTTTTAAAATACCAACTTTGAAGTTCCTTAAATATGTACTTACAAAAACTAGTGCATCCGTGACAAGTTCTTTTTTTTATTTTTGGCAACAAAGTGAATGTTTTTTTCTAAATATGAGTCCACATACATGGACATTCTGTGCTTTTAAGTCCTATAGGAAACGAAATAGCTCTAATTTTTTTTAAACGTGGAAAATCCAGACGTTATAGTAACCACGCACCAGAAATAAGTCTTTTTCCTACATAATATATGATTGATTTTTATGTTAGTTTTTAAAATGCAGAGACTTGATTTTTTTTTCTGAAGATTGTGCATTATTAGGTTACTATGAACCCGATTTGTATTCCACGTGTTCAGACACACCAAGGCTATAACTTGGGAAGATAATTGATTTAATGCTAGGCTATCTTAAATGCAACGACGGAAATGTATACGCGTCCGGCATTTTGGAAACCTGCTGGATTGGCTCCAGCAGAGGAGACATATTCCGGCCTCAGACGTTACATAATTGCGAGGATGATGAGAGCAAGTACGATAGGATGACGTAGGCATGTTGTAGGCCCTTAAATATTATATTTCGGATGAGTTGGAGGAGAGAGAAAGGAAGCCGACTGCAGCACGTGCTCCTAGGCATGTTGTGTGTGAGAGAGATGAGCCATGTATCAAAAAAATAGTATATATTTATGTGTAACTATTGTACTTGGCGACTATAAAATTGGCTATTGATGATGTGGCAAGGCCATATAGCCAGCTGGCTATACTATTAACCATGCTCTGACAAGAACACACGGGCCGTGTATCTTTATTGGTCACTGGTCAAAGAAGAATACTGGACGATTTCCTTCTGTATATTTGCTCTGGATGTCACAAGTTCTTCATCTGCCTTTGTTGCCTTGTTTGAATAGTCTAGCTTCAGGTTTCCACGACAAGACGCACGTAGGGGTACGCATTATATTCATCACCTGCCTTTTATTTGCTGCTTTCTTCCGTAGATTGACCAATCTCCTTCACCAGCCGGAAAGAAAGACGCGTCCAACTAAACTGCATTCTTGGTTCTTTCTGTCCTCTGTTTTTGCCTTTTGTCTCTTCTTCTATTCGCTTCCACACTTGCTTCAGTAGTATAGTGCAAAGCAGCTTGGTCGGTGTTCTCGTGATTAAATTTCTGGTCAGGGTCGTTTTTGTGGGGATCCTGCAACAATCTCTCTCTATATATAATATATCTATGACACGTCCATACAGTACGTCTACTACCAGCATCCAACTGGATATATGTGCCTAGATATTTCCATACCGCATGACGATTGGCAAGTAAAGAATGGAATACCGATGAACATTATTGGCTCTTGCATTAAAGTAAATACTAAAAAGTAAAAGATAGGCCATTCGTAGAGGGAAGCAGAGATTTCCATGCGATTTTTATTTTGGATGTGCAAGCTCTTAATGGAAAGGAACGTCATTTTATATTGCCTCTTGTGATAGCAAACTTTATCATGAAGTCCGTTGCTTTTATTCCTTTAGAGCATCTCCCGCCGTTCGGCCCCACGGGACGCTCAAAAACTACGGCCTGGGGGCGAGCCGGCGCTAGTTCGGCCCTGGGGGCGGCCTAGCTCCCAGCCACGCCCACAGGCGCCGCCCCCCAGCCATGACAAATTCAAACGTAGTCATTACCGCACCCAAAATAGACGCCACAATCCGGCGATCAAGCGGCCAGTAGATCGGCGATCGGATGAAAAGTTCGGCGTACAAAAAAGCAGACAGGACGGAAGCGCGCATCAGGTGGCGAGGTCGGCCTCCGACTCGGCGGAGTCGGCGTGCGCGGGCTTGACGGGGCCTCTGTGCTTGGCGGTGTGGCTTCTGTGCTGCGGGCAGTCTCGGCGGCATCATCGGTCGGGCTTGGCGGCGGCGGCGGCGTGTGCGTGGGCGTGGGCGGCGTCGTCGTGGGCGTGGGCGTCGTCGTCGAGGGAAGATGGTCCAGGATAAGGCCAACATGCGCCCTGTAGCACGCCTTGACCGCCTGCCGGTGCTCTGGACCATGTCCGCGGTTGCGCTCGTCGAACTCGGCCTTGATGTGCGCCCAGTACGTCTCAATGCTCTAGTTCGCGCCGGTGGTCGGGTCGAGGCAGACGACTTACCTTGCTTCGGCGAGGCATTCTTCCTCCTTGGACGTCCACTTGATGCGCGGCTCACCTGGCCTGGCCGTCCCCTTCTTCTTCTTGCGCCTCCTCTTCGGCTCCTCCTCCTCCTGCTCCTCGTCGCCGTAGACGTAGATGAGCTCTCCGTCCATGCCGCCGCTGAGATCCACCGTCTTATCCGCGGTGAACCCGGGAGACGCGGCGGCCGCAGCCGAACCTTCCGTGATGATGTCGTCCATGTCGGCCTCGGTCTCGTCGGTGTCGCCGAGGTGCGAGAAGGGCAGTGCGCAACGGCGGAGAGGGGGCGTCGGGGAGGACGCGTACGCGGGCGGCGAGTAGTTGCATGGAGGGTACTGCACGCCGGTGAAGGCGGGCGAGGGCGTGCGTTGGGGCGGGTGTCCATGGGGGAAAGTGACGTTTGGATTGAACCCACCGTGCGCGTCCCCATCGACGTAGCCCGGCAACCCCCATGGATGTGGCGTCGGAGACCCGACGCCTTGCTGGCCCCAGGACGCGTACTGCGCGTGGTTTCCGGGGGATTCATCATCACCGCGCGAGTCGCCTTGGCCTCGGCCTGGTCCGCGGCAGCGGCAGCGGCAGTGGCACCCGCAGCCGCGCGTGCCGCGTTGTCACTGGCCTTCTTGGCGAGGGACCTGTTCCACCGGTCGGCGGTGACGGCCTCCCGTCGTTGTACTTTCACCCTCCAATCGGCGTTTGTCATGCCCGACAGCTTGGATGGCGCCGCCCTCAGCTTCCTCTGCTTCGGCTGGGCAACGGAGGCGGACGCGGTTGCCGCGGCGCGGGGGACGACGTGCTTCTTCGGTGCCATGGCGGCCGGATGGGAGGCGAGCGGGAGGGAGAATGGCGGGAGGAAAGGAGAAAATGGGAGGGAAGTGGGGAAAAGCGGGAAGAAATGGCGGGAAGAGGTGCTCGACTCGCCGACAGGGCGTACCCACGCGCCCTTTTCGCTTGTGCCGGCGCCCTAGGTGCCCCCCAGGGCGCCGTGTTCTGCCTGGGTTCGCCGGAACCAATTTCGGCCCGAGCCGGCAAAAAACGGGCTTC
>NC_041383.1:818686514-818688925 GCF_002162155.2 Triticum dicoccoides | reverse complement strand
GGCTGGGCCGTTTTTTCCGCGCCGGCGCGGAAAAAACGCCTGGGGAGGGCCTGTTGGGGGCGCGGCTGGAGATGCTCTTACCATCACAAGTCCGTACAAAGCTTATTTTCCCTTACAATAAAAGATCATATATATTTATGATCAAGTTTTATTGCTTTTTGCACCGACAAAAACTTACTTGAAGGATCTTATTCAATCCATAGTTAGATATGGTGGACCCTCATGGCAAGAATCTGGGTTCAAGGGTGTTTGGATGCGCAAGTAGTATCTCTACTTAGTATGAATTTTGCCTAACAAAAGGGTATGAGCAAGCACTACATGTTAGAGAATCCATGACAACATAACTTCTGTGTGAATATAAGCAAGCATACCCCATTAAGTTGTCTTCCTTGTCCAACATCATCTATTTGATCAAGCATAGAATATTTGATAAGGGATCACAATCATAAAAGATGTCCAAGATAGTATATTTATATGTAAATCCTCTCTTCTGTTATTTGTTTTTCACGAATTGCATCAGTGACCAATGCTACATTTGTTAACTTCCAACAAAATTTATCAATTATACTTCTTTTATGTGAAGTCATTACTCCCCATGGGATTATCATATGATTTTTTTTATTCTTTTCATTGCTAAGATTGAAATAAGAAAGCACATCACAACTCAAATTACTCTTTATTATGTAACTCTCACACTCAATTACATAGATAGATCATGAAACAAGCACTCGAAACTAAATCATACTAAAACTTTATTCCTCTAAATCATGAAATAACCAAGGATCGAACTATGATAGATAATGATGATAAAAGTGATGGTGATACGATACCGGGGAACCTCCCCCAAGCTTGGAACAAGCCAAGGGTGGTGCCCATACGCGTGTACTCAAGTTTCTCTCTTGGATAATTGTGGTGATGAAGTGGTAGCTAGGCTTGTTGTCCATGATATTAACCAACATCTCCTTTAAACTTTGAATTTCTCGGAGCACTTGCTGAATTATATCAGCCTTCCTTTGTACTTCAGCCATAATGTGCTTATTCTGTCCCCCAAGCATTCTTTCCTGCATCAGTTTCACTTGGATGGGAGATGTCCCAGTTGGGAGGTATGTGCAATGTCCAGGTGTAATATACACTCTGAATGCCCTAAGCATTATGATCCTAATTATTTGATTGTGAAATTCTTTTATGGAGACTTTATCAGAAAAGTAAGCAGGCATTGGATATTGCCTCATTAGGATCCTTTATGGGTACTAACATTTCCCAATCTTTTACCTTTCAAGGATGATGAATCATCATCGCCCGAAGGAACCTCCCAGGTCCTCTTTCCACCTTGGAGCAGCGGGGCCTCACTGGACTCCTCCTGTTGTGCATCGGCATTGGCTCCAGACCCTGAGCTTTGTTGACTTCCAACAGGGAGATCGGGGACGCTGTCTCAAATGACCAGGCCCTTTGAGGTTAGGTCTCCCTCGTTGCGTTGGTCTTCTTGGGCTTGGACCGGGCCACATATGGGTCCACGGTCAACAACTTCACCAGCTCGGTACTCACATGCCCCCCGGGCTGAGGAGCCGGTGACCTACCCGATTTCGTGAAGGTGTACCAATCCTGAAATATGATGACCCGAATTTGATCAATTGGCCGGGGTTGACGAAATGGAAAAATGAAAAAATGACCATGGTAGCTCAGTGCGCTTCGCTCTAGCCGATGTCATCCCACTTCGCCAGGAAGAGCCGGTTCTTGGTCTTGAAGAGGAGGGCATGCATCCCGCCGATGTCCTTCCCCCTTTGGAAACCTCAGATGACTGAGGTCTTGCCACTTGGGACGGATTTCCAAAGGCACTAAACACCATGATGCAGCATGGCATGTACCACATCAGTAAGAGTGACACCCTCGCTGATGCAAAATTTCACCTGAGCTTGGAGAGCCTCGACCTCTTCCTCTTTCCCCAAGTGAGGTTCTTGGACGTCCAGGAATTTAGCCGCTCCAGGGGCGTGGCCAAGAAAGCAAGGTCTCCTTCCCGGTTCTCTGACGGCACATCGGCCATATAGAACCGTTCCTCCTGCCACAACTTGACAGTCTTGATGAACTTCCTAGCCGGGTAGCCATTTTACCCCATGGATATTGCTGACCATGGACCGTCCACACTCCATGAGTTAGGCCCCCGTTGGTTTGCGGTTTGGTATAGAACAACTAGAGCGAGAGTCCAAAGTAGGGCTCAATGAAGACGAAGGTCTCGCAAAATATGATTTTGGAGGTGATTTGGCGAATGGAATTGGGGGCGAGATGATGAAACCGCATGCCATAGAAATATAGGAGACCTCGAAGGAATGGATGGATAGGGAATCCCAGACCTCCTATGAGATGTGGGATGAATACGATGCGTTCATTCTCCTGGGGCTCGGGAACCCGGATGG
>NC_041383.1:818669178-818686225 GCF_002162155.2 Triticum dicoccoides | reverse complement strand
GAACGAGTGGGGAATTACATCGCACGTTGTCAGGTGGTGGAAGATACCGGAGCACATGTAGCTCGGTGATGTCTCCGGCGATAATGATGGAAGGGAGTGACATACCCCTTTGCTCACCACTTTCTCGCCCTTGACAACTGCCTCCTAATTCCTGGTGGCGGCATTTGGCTCACCCTTGGAGGTTTGTGCCACCACGGTGCGCTTGCCCTTCCCGGCCATCGCTTGAGATTGGAAAGGAGGCAAGAACAGATCGAAAGGTTTGGCTAGGCTCTATTTTCTCGACGCTGGAGATTGGAGATGACGAGAGCAAGACCGAGAGGAATGGCATGAAAATGGATTGATTTCACCGTGTACCTTCTATAAGACGGTAAAACAATGAAGGGGCGTGCCAGCAATTTCGCAAGTTCCCAATACGATGTGGGTTACGTTGCGAATCACGGGGATTACTGATGATGCCCCCAAAAATCCATGGCACTATCTCTTTATTGACAAGACATCCCAATAGAAACGGCCTCGAGTTGCGCTAACATGGCATAATGACTATTGAAGGGACCTTTCGGATCTGCAGCACGTTGTGGCGTTTCGGGTTCGGTCAAAGTTGTCAGAACATGACGAAACCGGTGCCACCATCCTGGCACCGGCAGACCTCGCCGTTATCAGGGCGCCGTACTTTGTACCCCACTCATCAATAAAACACAGGGCCTAGAGTTTTACCTCTTCGAGAGGGCCCGGACCATGATAAACATGGAGTCTCCTCTGTGTCATGTTACCATTGTGCCAAGGCTACCAGCTCGGGACCCCCTACCGAGATCTGCTGGATTTGACTCCATCGCCACGACGCCCTGGTTTGGTTCAGCTCGTATGCATATGCGGTAGTAGTCACCGACTTTAATTTAATACATCTCCTTAGTGCTTGATTTAAATCACAAGCTCTTACACCATGTATTGATCACTTTCGGCTAAATTTTTTTCGGCCACCAATCTGTTCCCTTGATTCTATTTCTATAATTTTTGGTTGGTTTTTTAGCTTCTCTTTTCTTTTGGTTATATATTTGTTTCGGTTTTCTTTTGTGTCTTTTATTCAAAAATATTCATGAATACGAAAAATGTTCAGGGATGTTACACCTAGGTTCCTTCATATTTACATGACAAACAAATCAAGGGGTCAGAAGCAAATGTACATGGCACGATGGAAGCTCGCGCTAGTGGAAGTTCACATGCACCAAGGCTCACGTATACCGATGGCTCATTCGCTACAACTTGTGCTGATCTACTTCTAGTGGACGTGGAAGACCAAGAGCCTCTCGTTCCCCCTCATGAGGGAAGCTGAAGGTGTGAGGCGGCACTAGCTGCGGAGACGTGGACAACAAGCTGTCCAGGAAATTCCAGTCGATGCCGGCTGCCGCCTGTCCCTGCTGGACAAAGTCATAGCCGGCGTCGCCGCAACCAGCAGCGGCGGTGGTCATCGGCGGGTTCTCAATGAGCTGCGGGATGTTCCTGAAGATGCTCTGCTTGCTCTCCAGCGGGTCATAGGGGGAGTACTGGGCACCCTGGCCGGGGAAGCCGAGCCTGCCGCCTTGCCAGGGCCGCGCGTTGTAGTAGCCACCGAGATGTGGAGCGGCAGAGTATGCGGGGAAGATGTAGGATGGCCTCTGGTTTGGGGTCGGCTTCTGGAACGCCCGGCACACCACCCAACCTACCTCCTGCTTCATCACAATGATCATCATCATCAACACTAAATTCTGAGTGAAAAAAATAGCATGCTATAGCGTCGCTGATAGCACGCTATAGCGTTATGTGAAAAGTTTCGCTAAATAAGCCAGTGTCTCACTGACAGGCTGCTATAGGACGCTAATAGCATATTTTAAAGGCCACGCTATTTTTTCATCAATAAATACTCAAGAAGAAGAGGAAGAGGGAAAAGAAGCAGTGGAGATGGAGGATGAAGAAGAGGAACTGAAGAATTGCATACCTGTGTGGGCGCGTGCTCGCTTGTGTGGAGGCGGTACTCGTGGATGATCCAGTCGGTCTTCCTACCGTTGGGTGCGCGGCCCCTGTAGAAGACGAGTGTCTTCCTCATGCCGATGACAACCCGCCTCTTGGATGAGGTTACCGGCTTGTCGCGGCCGGTGGCCTTCCAAAACCCTGCCGCCGTGGCGCGGTTGTTGCGGGTGCCGCTAGGGTACTTGCGGTCCTTGAAGCTGAAGAAGTACCACTCCAACGACGACTGGTCCTCCTGATCTGGCCGTGCTCCGCCTCCACCCCTGCCGCCGCACCTCTCTGCACCGTCGATAATTGCACAAACACCACTGTAAATTAGTAACTTGAATCAATAGAACGCCATGCGTATACAAATTCCAAGATCAAATGCCAAAATTTGTTTGTACCTTGGAGGTCCCATGGTTCTATCCGGTAGAGATCCACCTCCTGGATGATGTCCAAGTCGATCTTCTGGGCGGCCACCTTCCGAGCCAGGTAGTACCCCACCAGCTCCTCATCTGTTGGGTGGAACCTGAACCCCGGGGAAACACACGACTCCTCCTGACGATGTTTGTTCATTGCTAGCATCTAGCTCTCCTGTGAACTGAAATCAAGAGCACAACCTTTTCAACTTTTTACTACTGGCTGTAGGTAGCTGTGTGCAGAGAGGAAGAACAGTGGCGATCGATCATGTATATATTTATGCATGTGGACTAGAGAGAAGAAGAGAAGATCTTTATAGATAGCTAGTGATCTAGAGAGGTGGTCACCACAGACACTTGACAGCAAGCAGAGCAGAGCACACATATGTATGCGCAGGCTAATATGAATTGCTATTTATATTGTAATCTCGCTCCAGCAGCCTATGTAGCCCACACCAAATCTGTCTAACTAGTGCAATCATGTCCTGGATTGATTTTTTGAGGACAAAGTACAGTTGTAATCTAGGCTGATTGCAAGCACTTGATGGCATGGAACGTGGATAGTCTTGGTCTAGCTTGTAATGTAAAGTTGGAATGCAAGAAGATAGAGGAGAAAAGAGGAATGAAAAGGACCTGCAGTGGATGCTGCCTATAGCTGTGAGAATGAAAGTTTTAGGGGCATGAATGCAAAGGCCAGCATGTACCTTTGAGTGCACTTCAGGATTGGGTTCTATCCGTGTATTTTCCATCATTTTTCTGTGCCCGTCTACTGGTACCGGACATGTACCAAGACTATGGTTAGAGAGACGGTTGGGTCTGTGGTCAGTTTTGTGGTGGACCAGACGACTGAACTACAGGTTTGTACTACGAGTACCAGCAAGGGAATATGGCTTGGGAGGTACACTGATTGAGCAGGAATATGGTTGCAGAGACTGATTTCAACCTGAATTCAAACTCAACACTACCAGCAGGAATTTGGTGCAGGAATATGAGGGCACTTTTGGATGGTAGAAAGCAAGTAGTACTAGCTAGCTGGTGGTACAACACTGCAGTAAAATTAAGTAGTCAGGCTCATCCATCTGCCATGCATGATGCAACCCGCTTGTAGAAGTGAAAAAATAATTAACATACAAAGCAAATATAGAGAAGTAGAACGATATCATAGGTGGGGACTCACCAAATTAGCCGATTCGAGAAGACGAAAAGAGAAGTAGTAAGATGGCTTGCAAAGAGCTGCCTGCCTGCCTGGTTGATTGTTCCTATGATGCAGTAGAGAGAGAGAGAGAGAGAGAGAGAGAGAGAGAGAGAGAGAGAGAGATGAGGCGCTGGATTGCAAATGCAGTAGAGAGAGAGAGATGAAGCGCTGGATTGCAAATGCAGTAGTAGTAGTACTATGAACGAGGTTGGTAACTGCTAGGGAAGCTTGATTGGGCCCCTATTTATATAACCCAGAAAGCATGAACATCCATGGCTGATCACATCCACCAGTCGATTTTTTGCACTGAGCGTGACAGGTTAGAGACACACTAATCGATCTCTTCTAGTACAAGTGAGTGAAAAGCCATGGATTGCGGGTGGGGGTGGCTACACGGCTAGCCGGGGGGTGGTGGTGCTGGTGGCTGTCGATTTGGTCGGCTGAGAACAAGAAGAGACACGGTCCTTAAGTTAGACATCATTCTTATGGGCAACGAGGAATTGAGGATAATACTCATATTGATTGATTCTTTGCAGCAACTCTAGACACTTTCTTATGGGCCCCGCACCGGCGAGCGAATCATCCTCGGGCAGTGCGCCGCCACTCATTGCATCTCCGGTGACTTGGTGAATGCTATGCCTCCTACTCTATCTAGTTGACAGGATTTTCATATATTGTGCTATAGCTAGCTAATTAATAAAGAGAAGTGTCCTCTCTTTTGTCCGTGCTTGGTCGACGATACGTACCATACATACGTATAGAGAGGACTAGCTAGACACGCTAGCTAGCTAGTAAGCAAACAGAAGATCGTCATGAACATATATGCATACAGATAGAAGTGATATCGACCACCTCTCCTTCTCCGTGAGATTGGTCGAACAACAAGTTCTCGTATATCTATCCGACACTACCGACTACATATATACAATAATTATCTTTTACAAATATATAATCTCCTAAAATACGGACGCGTGGTCCACATAGTATTCTCCGTCTTCAGCGATCACGTGGTCCAGAAAGAATGCCGCCAATTCCTCTTGAATTGCTCGCATGCGATCTGGTGCTAGGAGTTCATCCCGCATCCGAAATATCTAATTTTAAGAAGGGGGTCAATACATATATATATATATATACATATATATATATATATATATATATATATGAATGAAACTCAACATAAATGATGGTAATAAAATAAAATAGTGAATATTGTTATTTACGCACTTCATATTGTTTGTCGGAGTAGCCCCGCTCACAGGTCGTGTGGCGGATGGACTCGCAAATGTAGTATCCATAGAAATCATTCCCTTGTTCCTGCCACAACCACTTTACAAGAAATAGAGGTCAATCAAACTAATAATTAGCAAGCATGCTAAATGGTATTGATGAAACTAGCGCTTGAATCACTAGGAGATGCCTGGAATATGCTACTATATAGTACTTACTTTTGGGTGCCTAAATTGCAGCTTCTTCGGTAGTCCCAAAACTTTTTTGGTGAATTTTCTCCAAGCCCTGCCATACAAAGAAAACAATTACTTGATATCAGAAATGAACAAAGTTGCTGATATGGTGGATAATGATCGATTTAACTTACTTCTCGAGCATTTCAGTCATGTCCGCATACTCCTTGGGATCTTTTCGCTTGGAGTCTAAGACAGTTACTACTCCCTTCTCAAGCTTAATCTCTAGGAGAATATAGTGGTAGTTGCGCACACATGCATAACTCATCAATATTACATTACTATAACCTGGACTAATAAGGAAACCGAATATGCCACAAGACAGTAACACTCACTTGAAGTTGTAAGGAAAGAGTATTATATCTTTGTGTTCATTTATTTCCAACGATCGTAGCAAGTTGGCCTCAGTTTCTTGGGCACGATATTGAACCTCAGTTCCATCTATGAGATACGTGTTAATGAACCCAATATCTCCCACTTGTCTTTTCTTCAATTCGGCGATCTTCAATCTGCATAATATAGCGAGGATAATTATAAATACATGCAATGAAAGGGCTGAGTTATATAGAGAGACTTAATGACGGAAGTAGTACTACTTACAGACAGTAGGAGGTGACCGTTGCTTTATCGATGGCCAATTGATTGAAAAACTGGTAGAACTCCTCAAATGGAATAGGCAACAGTTCAGTTCCAAGGAGGTCATGCTCCTTTTGAACTCTCACATACAAAGTACTCCTCCCCTCAGACTCTTTGCAGGTTTTCATGTACCAATTATGCAATCTTCGCATCATCGTTGATAGAGAACTTTCATCTTTGACGAGAGGCTTCCCGTACTCGTATCTTTGTATCTGCACCTCCAAGATATCATAATGTACATCGTCGGGCAGGTAATCTGCAGGATTGCCATAACCGGGCACCATCCTCGGATCGACGATGTTGCTAGCAGGCACCTTGAGCGGGGGGCACGATTGCTTCACTTGTTCGCCGAGCTGGGCAATTTGTTTCCCAGCTCGTCGTTCTTTCATCCTTTGATCACTTTTAGTACTTCCCGACCTCTCCGCTTCGGCAAATGTCTTTCCAATAATGCGCTCATAGTTGCCTTTCGGCGGAGACTTGGGTGGTTTTGCCAGGGCAGCCAGAGTGCGCTTCACTTTCACCGGATCTACCTTCTCCTCCGGAGGTGGATGTCTCTTTGCTTTCAACCCTTGAAACCAGTCATCCACTTCGGTCTGCGCGATCTTCGCGTTTTCCTCCTCGCTCCTCTCGTACGGTAACTTCTCTGGAGTCTTCAGAGAAGGACCGAATCTGTATCTCCTCCCGCCTTTGGCTGTACTGCTAGACGCCGGCAGAGTAGACAGAGCGGATGTCTTCTTTCCTTGCTTACGAGGCGGAGGAGAAGGACTGCGACGCGCCGGAGCAGCCGGAGCGGCGGCGGGTCTCTTCCGCCCTTGCTGACGAGGCGGAGAAGGAGGAGGCTGGCTGCTCTGGCGCGCCGGCGCAGGCGGAGAAGGAGGCGGAGTGCCGCCACGCGCCGGAGAAGGAGCCGGCCGAGTGCCCTGATCGTCACTCGCCGGAGGAGGAGGCGGTGGAGGAGGCGGAGTGCCCTGACTCGCCGGAGGAGGAGGAGGAGGCAGAGGCGTCCAGTTTGGAAGGTTGATGAGATCCTTCCGCCATAGGCATGGAGTCTTCAGAGTAGAACCCAGCCGATACTCCCCTTCACCGGTAGGGTGGTCAAGCCGGAGGTCCTTAAATCCCTCCGTTATTTCATCGACCATCACCTTAGCATATCCTTCTGGAATCGGCCGGCAGTGAAAAGTTGAGTCGGGTTTAGTAGGATAAACAGAGCCAACAGCTGCCTTCACCTTCAAATTGCTCCATTGCGCCATAAGGTGGCAATTTTCAGCATCCGTGATAGCATCCACGGGATAGCTGGCAGGAGCCGTCAAGGCATGCTCTGGCTGAAGCAGCTCAGTGGAAGCCACGCTGCTTCTCCGCTGAGATGGCGGGGTAGCTTCGGGGGAAGCTTCGGTAGGTCGTTTGCTGCGATCTGCTTCTCGTTCCTCTAGCCCCATTACCCTTTCGTGCAGCGCCTGCAGTTGGCTCTGCTCCAGTTTCTTCCTCCTCTCCTGGGTTTTGTAACCCCCTGCGTCCGGAAATCCAGCCTTCCACGAAACGGAGCCTGGCGTGCCTCGTGTCCGTCCAGGGTGCTCAGGATTGCCGAGGGCCATTGTGAGCTCGCCGTTCTCCCTGTCTGGAACGAACGTCCCTTGCTGCGCTGCTTCGATATATTGCTGAAGCCTCTTGACTGGTATGTCCAATTGTTCATCCGTCCAAATGCACTTCCCTGTTATAGGGTCCAAGGATCCGCCGGCCCCAAAGAACCAAGTCCGGCAACGTTCTGGCCAGTTCATTGTCTCTGGTTCGATCCCTTTATCAAGCAGATCATTCTTAGCCTTGGCCCACTTAGGCCGGGCTACGAGGTAGCCACCTGACCCCGTGCGATGGTGAAGCTTCTTCTTCTCAGCATTTCTTTTGTTTGTCGCCGACATCTTTTTACTCTTTTCCGATGTCTTGTAGGCCACAAATGCGGGCCAGTCATCTCTGATCTTCTCATATTTGCCCATGAATTCTGGTGTCTCATTTTTTTCGACATACCTATTGAGGTCTTTCTTCCAATTCCTGAATAGGTCTGCCATCTTCTTCAGAGCAAAAGACTTGATTAATGGCTCTATAACTGGCTTCTCCGGATCATCCTCCGGCGGTAGGGTGAAATTTGACTTCAGCTCAGTCCAAAGATTCTTTTTCTGCATATCATTGACATAAGACACCTCAGGGTCTTCGTTCTTAGGCTTATACCATTGCTGGATGCTATCGGGATCTTGTCCCTAACCAGAACCCCGCACTGAGCAACAAATGCCTTCTTTGTCCAGTAGGGTTCAATCGGTTGGCCGTCGCGCGCGATTTGTATGATCTCAAACTTTTCATCCGAGCTCAACTTTTTCTTCAGGCCTCGTCTCTTTACCGAAGTTGTGCTCGATCCGGAGGGCTAGAAAAAAGAACAAAGACGAGAGTTAATTAATATGTGTACATACCAAAACAATGAATGCATCAATTAGCTAGTCAGCACAGGCTTAACTAATATATATACCTGGCCGGACTCGGTTTGGTGATCACCGGAGCCGTCCTCACGGTCTACTTCTTCACCCTCTCCTTCTTGCACCGGCATTGGGTCATCGGAGCCATGTAAATCATAGCCAGCTGCTTCTTCACCCTCTCCTTCCAGACCATCGTTGTCGTTGAGAAACATCAACGAGGAGACGGCATCACTTCCTTGTGCGATTATGTCCCTCAACAACGCTTCTTGTGCTTCGTCTCGGGGGTGTCCATAATTTCTACAAATATTTACAACATGGCAATTATTATTCAAACATGACAGATATGGATATATTAGTGCCAAACGTAGAACTAGCTAGCTAATCACAATAAGGAATCATATTAGTGGCCTCGACGCTGCTTCTCTAGGGTTTGGGGTGGCCTCGACAACGCTTCAAGGGTTAGGGGGTGGCCTCGAGAACGCTTCAAGCTAGGAGGGGGTAATATCGACCCCCCCCCACGTGTTGAAGCTATCGGGAGGGGGTCGGCGTTGAACACTACATCTATGTCCCACAAGTGACGTGGGCATCGACGCCCGCGGTAGGGTAGAGGGTCGTGGATCGCCGAGCGGTCGAGGGTCAAGGGGTCGAGGATCGCTGAGGGGTCGGGAGGTTGCCTAGTGTCAAAGGATTCAACAAAACCATGTCTTCATCATTAGGCGAAAGTAACAGGTGCATGATGGTACGAAGCTCTCCAAAATTATTTTGGAACGGAGTCCCAGATAGGATAATTCGCTTTTTGGTACAAAGTTCAGCAAGAACCTTCCGAATATCGTTATTTGGAAGGCCTTTGCTGAAATTCGTACAAAAAGGCAAATTATCCTATCCGGGACTCCATTCCAGAATAACTTTGGAGGACTTCGTACCATCATGCCATGGTTACTTCCGGCTAATGATGAAGCCATGGATTTCTTCAATACTTTGACACTAGGAACCCTCTCGACCCCTCGGCGATCCTCGACCCCTTGAATCCTCGACGACCCTGGAACCCTCGACCCCTAGACGATCATGGAACCCTCGATCCCTCGACCCTAGAACCCTCGACCCGGGATAATATCGACAACGCTTCAAGGGGGTAATATCGACAACGACGAGATACATACACGGGAGAAATTAATGTTATCGGGGAGGGGGTATATCGACCCCCCCACGTATTGAAGTTATCGGGAGGGGGTATATGGACCCCCCCTCATGTTGAAGTTATCGGGAGGGGTATATCGACGATGACAGAGGAGAAGATCGAAGAAAAAAAGAAGAAAAAAAAAGAGGAGAAGAAGAAAGGAATAGAGGAGAAGAAGAAAAAATAGAATATTGATTCCATCCATATTGGATCAATTCTCTATACCACTTTGCAATGAAAAGAGGAATGTTTGTTATGGTAAAACTTCGTTTAAAACGATGTGGTAGAAAGCAACGTGCGACTTGAAGGACATGATCGATTGTGGATTTTGCTATCCATCATTTTCCATAGAAATGAAAATGCTCTTGGCTCGACATAGCCTGTTCTATTCGTTCCGAACCAAATTTGCGCTGGGTTTAAGTAACATAGTACACGATGGAGCTCGAGAGGACAGAATTTTTTTTATCAAGGGAAAGAATCTAGGGTTAGTGAAAACTAATAAATTAGGCCAACTTTGTCAGTCTATCCTTAATATAGAAATAAATCGAAAGGTTCAAATAAGAAGAAAGTCCAATAAAAGTATATCAGAATCAATCCCTCTTATTAGATTTCTATAGAAGAGATAAATGCTTTATCGAAGGAAATAAGAAAAAAGGGTATGTTGCTACTCTTTTGAAAGAAAAAAATAGGAATTCCCGAAGTAATGTCTAAACCCAAGGATTTCACAAATCAAAGATAAAGGATTCCAGAACAAGTAAACACAATTTTCAATTGTCTCAACAACAGAGTTGGATCAGAATAAGGAATAAAAGTCAATTCGTTCGAAATGAGACAAAGAAAAGAGTTTAAAGACGACTCAAAAATTTTGGAAGGATTTTGCCTTCGAAGTTTGTCAGGCAAAATTAGCCCACTTGAGTCATGAGTATAAATGAAATTTGTTTTTTCTGTAAGGAAATTAATGCACGTCATAGTCTAATTTCTATTATTATCGACAGAAATTCGAATCATTTTCTCGAGCCGTATGAGGAGAAAACCTCCTATACGTTTCTAGGGGGGGCGTTGTTTATCTACATCTATCCCAATAAGCTGTCTATCGAATCGTTGCAATTGATGTTCGATCTCGAAGAGAAGGAAGAGATCTTCAAAAAGTAGGTTTTTATGATCCGATAAAGAATCAAACTTGTTTAAATGTTCCAGCTATTCTCTATTTCCTTGAAAAGGGTGCTCAACCGACAAGAACTGTTTATGATATTTTAAGGAAGGCGGAATTCTTTAAAGAAAAAGAAAGCACTTTGAGTTAATTGAAGAACTAAATGAATCAAAAAGTAGGATAGGAGAAGATTATTAGTATTCCTAGTTGTATAATTATTTAGACACAATTTACCTCTTTCTTAATCCTATTTGGATTTATATTATATCGTGCTAATTCAACATAAGCCCCTATTTTATTTACTTTTTCTATCTAATTTGTTTTCTTACCATTGTATTTCCATTGACAAAGGTCTATTGAACAAATAGAATTTGTAGATAGATGGGTCTCTTTATCCTCACTCCATATTCCATTTTTCTCCCTACACTTCGCTCAAATGATAAGGGTGTTCCTCTTGCATGTATTCTCATACAATATAATATATATTTTTAATAAAAATCGCTAAAAATAAGGAGAATTTGGCCATCGTGATTAGGGTCGCTCGTTTTTTAACTTTACTTTAGTGGAATTTAACCGGACCTGTTCGTTTTGGCATTTGAGTGTTTTTCATGGTCGATAAAAAAAATCTTTTGATGTCTTACTAGTTCAATGTTTTGACAGAAGCGCGCAGTGTAATTCCATTGATTTTTGGATTTCGATCGTATCTAAGATCCTTTTTTTATCTGGGTTGCTGACTCAATGGTAGAGTACTCGGCTTTTAAGTGCGACTATGATCTTTTACACATTTGGATGAAACAACAAATTCGTCCAGACTCTTGGTAGAGTCTAGAAGACCACGACTGATCCTCAAAGGTAATGAATGGAAAAAATAGCATGTCGTAATAAAATCAATCTTTTTTGAATGGAATCCAAAATTACGATTTTCTGGGTCTAGTGAATAAATGGATAGAGCCTGGCTCCAATTCTGGTAAAATAAAAAGCAACGAGCTGAACTTCCTAATTGGAATGATTCCCCGCTCTAATTAGACGTTAAAAATAGATTAGTGCCGGATGCGGGGAAAGGTTGGGTTTTCCTATGAGTGGACCCTTTATTTTTTCTTTTTTTTTTAGAAATCCTAATTATTCTTGATTATGGATTGTATAAGGGATGTTATGGATTGAATGTGTAAAAGAAGCAGTATATTGATAAAGAGGCTGTATTCCAAAGTCAAAAGAGCGATTGGCCTGCAAAAATAAAAAACTTGTTCTGTTCTTTTTTTTTTAATTAGAACAAACATAAACTAATTGGGTAGAAAAGGAGCAGAAAAAGATCTGTGGATTAGACTCCCTTTCTTTCCAGGGTTTGTATTAAAAATGCAACACCCTGTTCTGACCATATTGCACTATGTATCATCATTCGATAAACCGAGAAATGCTTCTTCTCTCTGATTCAAGTAGAAATACAAATGGAAAAATTCGAAGGGTATTCAGAAAAACATAAATCTCGTCAACAATACTTCGTCTACCCACTTCTCTTTCAGGAATATATTTATGCATTTGCCCACGATTATGGATTAAATGGTTCTGAACCTGAGGAAATAGTTGTTAGTTGTAATAACAAGAAATTTAGTTCACTACTTGTGAAACGTTTAATTATTCGAATGTATCAGCAGAATTTTTTGGATAACTCGGTTAATCATCCTAACCAAGATCGATTATTGGATTACAAAAATTATTTTTATTCTGAGTTTTATTCTCAGATTCTATCTGAAGGGTTTGCGATCGTTGTGGAAATCCCATTCTCGCTACGGGAATTATTTTGTCCGAAAGAAAAAGAAATACCAAAGTTTCAGAATTTACGCTCTATTCATTCAATATTTCCCTTTTTTGAAGACAAATTTTTGCATTTGGATTATCTATCACATATAGAAATACCCTATCCTATCCATTTGGAAATCCTGGTTCAACTCCTTCAATACCGTATCCAAGATGTTCCATCTTTGCATTTATTGCGATTCTTTCTCAACTACTATTCGAATTGGAATAGTTTTATTACTTCAATGAAATCCATTTTTTTTTCAAAAAGAAAATAAAAGACTATTTCGATTCCTATATAACTCTTATGTATCAGAATATGAATTTTTTTTGTTGTTTCTTCGTAAACAATCTTCTTGCTTACCATTAGCATCTTCTGGAACTTTTCTGGAACGAATCCACTTTTCTAGGAAGATGGAACATTTTGGGATAATGTACCCTGGTTTTTCTCGAAAAACCCTATGGTTCTTTATGGATCCTCTTATGCATTATGTTCGATATCAAGGAAAGGCAATTCTTGCATCAAAAGGCACTTTTTTTTTGAAGAAGAAATGGAAATGCTACCTTATCAATTTATGGCAATATTATTTCTGTTTTTGGACTCAGCCGCGAAGAATCCATATAAACCAATTAGCAAACTCTTGCTTCGATTTTATGGGGTACCTTTCAAGTGTACCAAAAAGTTCTTTGTTAGTAAGGAATCAAATGCTGGAGAATTCATTTCTAATAGATACTCGAATGAAAAAATTCGATACCATAGTCCCCGCTACTCTCCTCATAGGATACTTATCAAAAGCTCAATTTTGTACTGGATCGGGGCATCCTATTAGTAAACCCATTTGGACAGATTTATCAGATTGGGATATTCTTTATCGATTTGGTCGGATATGTAGAAATCTTTTTCATTATCATAGTGGATCTTCGAAAAAACGGACTTTGTATCGACTAAAGTATATACTTCGACTTTCATGCGCTAGAACTTTAGCTCGTAAACATAAAAGCACGGTACGAACTTTTATGCAACGGTTGGGTTCGGCATTTTTAGAAGAATTTTTTATGGAAGAAGAGCAAGTTTTTTCTTTGATGTTCACCAAAACAACTCTTTTTTCTTTCTGTGGATCACACACTGAGCGTATTTGGTATTTGGATATTATACGTATCAATGACCTGGTCAACCCTCTTAATTAATCATTAGACGAAATTAAGAAACAGGAAAGGGTTGATAAATGATCAAGAAAAAACTTTTCTATTTTTCATTCTGAAATGTTCTTTTTATTATAATAAAGAGTAGGTGAATCAACTTACTAATTAAAAAAATTAGTAGAACTTCCTCTTTGGAATAGAAATTGGCTATTTCTACATAGGGAAAGTCGTGTGCAATGAAAAATGCAAGCACGATTTGGGGAGGGATTTTTCTCTATTGTAACAAGGAAGAATTATCTACTCCATCCGAATAGTTCCGGGTTCGAGTCCCGGGCAACCCATATAGAAAAGACCCATCAAAGTTTTTAACTTTGACTCACTTCATTTACAAATACAAAATTATTGGTTTGGTTAATTTAGTTATATGGATAGCTAATCTTTGGGCTGACTTGGTTGACATTGGTATATAGTCTATGTTATACTGTTAAATAACAAGCCTTCTATTATCTATATTCTAGTTAATACGTGTGCTTGGGAGTCCTTGCAATTTGAATAAACCAAGATCTTACCATGACTGCAATTTTAGAGAGACGCGAAAGTACAAGCCTGTGGGGTCGCTTCTGCAACTGGATAACTAGCACTGAAAATCGTCTTTACATCGGATGGTTCGGTGTTTTGATGATCCCTACCTTATTGACCGCAACTTCTGTATTTATTATCGCCTTCATCGCTGCCCCTCCAGTAGATATTGATGGTATTCGTGAGCCTGTTTCTAGTTCTTTACTTTATGGAAACAATATTATCTCTGGTGCTATTATCCCTACTTCTGCGGCGATCGGATTGCACTTTTACCCAATTTGGGAAGCTGCATCTGTTGATGAGTGGTTATACAATGGTGGTCCTTATGAGCTAATTGTTCTACACTTCTTACTTGGTGTAGCTTGTTATATGGGTCGTGAGTGGGAACTTAGTTTCCGTCTGGGTATGCGTCCTTGGATTGCTGTTGCATATTCAGCTCCTGTTGCAGCTGCTACTGCTGTTTTCTTGATTTACCCTATTGGTCAAGGAAGCTTTTCTGATGGTATGCCTTTAGGAATCTCTGGTACTTTCAACTTTATGATTGTATTCCAGGCAGAGCACAACATCCTTATGCATCCATTCCACATGTTAGGTGTAGCTGGTGTATTCGGCGATTCCCTATTCAGTGCTATGCATGGTTCCTTGGTAACCTCTAGTTTGATCAGGGAAACTACTGAAAATGAATCTGCTAATGAGGGTTACAAATTTGGTCAAGAGGAAGAAACTTATAATATTGTGGCTGCTCATGGTTATTTTGGCCGATTAATCTTCCAATATGCTAGTTTCAACAACTCTCGTTCTTTACACTTCTTCTTGGCTGCTTGGCCTGTAGTAGGAATCTGGTTCACTGCTTTAGGTATTAGTACTATGGCTTTCAACCTAAATGGTTTCAATTTCAACCAATCTGTAGTTGATAGTCAAGGTCGCGTTATTAATACTTGGGCTGATATCATCAACCGTGCTAACCTTGGTATGGAAGTAATGCACGAACGTAATGCTCACAACTTCCCTCTAGACTTAGCTGCTGTTGAAGTTCCATCTATTAATGGATAAGGTTTTCCTGCTAACATATAAGAATTTTTGAAGAAAGAAAAGACAGAAATACCCAATATCTTGCTAGAACAAGATATTGGGTATTTCTGTCTTTATTTTGAATCTTTTTTTTCTTCTTAATCTTTCTATTCAGAATTCAGTTAACGACGAGATTTAGTATCCTTTCTTGCATTTTCATAACTCGTGAAATGCCGAGTAGGCACGAATTCCCCCAATTTGCGACCTACCATAGGATTTGTTATGTAAATAGGTATATGTTCCTTTCCATTATGAATCGCGATTGTATGGCCAACCATTGTGGGTAGAATGCTAGATGCCCGGGACCACGTTACTATTGTTTCTTTCTCCTCCTTCATATTGACCTTTTCTATCTTTGCCATTAAATGATGAGCTACAAAAGGATTCGTTTTTTTTCGTGTCACAGCTGATTACTCCTTTTTTCCTTTTTAAAGAGTGGCATTCTATGTCCAATATCTCGATCGAAGTACGGAGGTCAGAATAAATAGAATAATGATCAATGGAAAAAAGAAAAAAATCCTTTAGCTGGATAAGGGGCGGATGTAGCCAAGTGGATCAAGGCAGTGGATTGTGAATCCACCATGCGCGGGTTCAATTCCCGTCGTTCGCCCATCGCATTATTGCAAATTCCAAAAATGCAATTTTCCATATTCCTAGTTACGTATTTACTTACGGCGACGAAGAATAAAACTATCGCTATATTTTTTCCTTTTCCTAGTTCTTCTTCCAAGCGCAGGATAACCCCAAGGGGTTGTGGGTTTTTTTCTACCAATGGGAGCTTTCCCTTCACCGCCCCCATGGGGGTGGTCCATAGGGTTCATAACTACCCCTCTTACTACGGGGCGTTTACCTAGCCAACACTTAGATCCGGCTCTACCCAAACTTTTTTGGTTCACCCCAACATTACCCACTTGTCCGACTGTTGCTAAGCAGTTTTGGGATACTAAACGGACCTCCCCAGATGGTAATCTTAAAGTGGCCGATTTACCCTCTTTTGCAATGAGTTTCGCTACAACACCTGCTGCTCTAGCTAATTGCCCACCCCTTCCACGTGTGATTTCTATGTTATGCATGGCCGTGCCTAAGGGCATATCGGTTGAAGTAGATTCTTCTTTTCTCTCAAAAAACCCCTTCCCAAACTGTACAAGCTTCTTCCAAAGCATACGGCTTTCTAGATGTATATGACGATCTCTAGACAGATGGATCTTATATGAATCATATGATGAAGTACCACATGAGTGGATATATAGGAAAGGAATCCAAATCTGCCGAATCGCTCATGTTATGATCTTCTACATCCTAGGTCTCTGCGTTCCGTCATCTGGCTTATGTTCTTCATGTAGCATTCAGATCGAATGACTCTATGAAATTACGTCGATACTTCGATTTTCTATTTTTTCTTCTTCTCCTCTATTTCTTTCTTCTTCTCCTCTTCTTTTTCTTCTTTTTTCCTCTTCTTATTTATTTCTCCTCTTCTTCCTCTCCTCTTCTTCCTCTCCTCTTCTTCCTCTCCTCTTCTTCTCCTTTCTTCCTCTTCTTATTTTCCTTTTTCCTCTCCTTCTTTTTCTTCTTCTTCCTTCTTTCTAGCTAGATATATAAAACTTTTCTAAAAATGTAACTTTTGCATATATTAAACTTTTTCTTCTTCTTCCTTCTTCCTTCTCTTCCTTCGTCCTAAATATATAAAACTTTTCTAAAAATGAAACTAACCTAAAATTAATGTACTAAATCAGAGAACAATTGAAAACACCATGCATATTACAATTGAAAAAATACATACATTCATACAAAAAATATATAAAACAAGCATATATATATGAAAAAAATATGAAAAAGGAGGGCGCCGGCGGCCGGACCAAGGTGCGGCGAGGATGGCAGGGTCGGGGCAGAGGCGCGGATGACGGCGAGGGCAGGCCGGGGCGGCGCGCGTCGGGGCAGGGGCGCGGGCGACGGCGACGGTGGTGGGCCGGGGCGGAGCGCG
>NC_041383.1:818659851-818668546 GCF_002162155.2 Triticum dicoccoides | reverse complement strand
CAACCGGGACTAAAGGGGGGCATTAGTCCCGGGTCGTGGCACCAACCGGGTCTAAACCCCCCTTTAGTCCCGGTTGGTGCCACCAACCGGGACCAAAGGCCTTGTGCTGCCCCGCGCCGAAAAGTTTAGTCCCACCTCGCTAGTTGAGAGAGCTCGAGAGTGGTTTATAAGCGCTGCTGCGCCCACCCTCTCGAGCTCCTCTCAACTGCAGGCTTTCGGGCCTGACCGTGCAATCTATGCCTGTGGGCCTACTGGGCCTCCCGCGGGCCTGAATCCTGGCCCATGGTAGGGTTTCTAGTCGTATTCAGGCCGTGGGGGACCAGTTGGTGGCACTTTTTTTGTTTTCTTTGTTGCTTTATTTATTTTATTTTGTTTCTACTTACAACAAAATACTTATTGTTGCTATTTTTATTTTTTTCCAGTTTTTTGGTTTTGCTTTCTGCATTATTTATTTTTTGTTGTTTTTTGCTTTATTTTTTAATTCTTTTTCCTTTTAGTTTTAGAAAAATTATAAACTTTCTGTTAGTGCCATTAGTTTTCAAATTTGAAAACACTTTTTTGCTTTATTTATTTATTTTATTTTGTTTCTACTTACAACAAAATACTTATTGTTGCTATTTTTATTTTTTTCAAGTTTTTTTGTTTTGTTTTCTGCATTATTTATTTTCTTTTGGTTTTTTGCTTTATTTTTTAATTCTTTTTGCTTTTAGGTCAGCAAAATTATAAACTTTCTGTTTGTGCCATTAGTTGTCTTTGAAATTTGTGTGAATCACAAGTTTGTGAGCTCAACCAGGCGTGTAGAGGGACGGGCTTATAAACCGGTGTGAGCGCCCTTCGGTTGGCGAGGTTTTCAAATTCATAGTTTTCAAATGAACTCTGAAAAAGTTGGCATAGCATGTGCATGTACAAAACGGACAATGGTATCATACTCGTCTGTTACAAAGTTGGCATGGTATCATCATAATAGTTGCGGGAGAAAGTCTTCACTTTTTCTTCGCTTGTGTCGTTTGCTTATTGCGCCGTAACCATGGATAATCTTCATCGTTTATCAGGATGCTTGGGTCAGCCTTGACTTTGAAGGGGGGAATTTCATGAAACTTTTCATACTCTTCAGACATGTCTGTCTTGCCCTCCACTCCCAGGATGTCCCTTTTTCCTAAAAGAACTATGTGGCGCTTTGGCTCATTGTATGATGTATTCGCTTCCTTATCTTTTCTTTTACTCGGTCTGGTAGACATGTCCTTCACATAGATAACCTGTGCCACATCATTGGCTAGGACGAACGGTTCGTCAGTGTACCCAAGATTTTTCAGATCCACTGTTGTCATTCCGTACTGTGGGTCTACCTGTATCCCGTCTCCTGACAGATTGACCCACTTGCACTTAAACAAAGGGGCCTTAAAATCTACTCCGTAGTCAAGTTCCCATATGTCTACTATGTAACCATAATATGTGTCATTTCCATTGTCGGTTGCTGCATCAAAGCGGACACCGCTGTTTTGGTTGGTGCTCTTTTCATCTTGGTCAATCGTGTAAAATGTATTCTCATTTATCTCGTATCCTTTCCAAATCATTACAGTCGAAGATGGTCCCCTGGACAACAAGTACAGCTCATCACAAACAATGCTGTCACCTCTGAGACGTGTTTCCAACCAACTGCTGAAAGTCCTGATGTGTTCACATGTAATCCAGTCGTCGCACTGCTCCGGGTGTTTGGAGCGCAGACTGTTCTTGTGTTCATCGACATACGGGGTCACGAAGGTAGAGTTCTGTAGAACTGTGTAGTGTGCTTGAGACCAAGAATATCCGTCCCTGCATATTATTGAGTCCCTTCCAAGCATGCCTTTTCCAGTCAGTCTCCCCTCATACCGCGATTTAGGGAGACATATCTTCTTAAGGCCAGGAATGAAGTCAACACAAAACCCGATGACATCCTCTGTTTGATGGCCCATGGAGATGCTTCCTTCTAGCCTAGCGCGGTTACGAACATATTTCTTTAGGACTCCCATGAACCTCTCAAAGGGGTATATATTGTGTAGAAATACGGGCCCCAGAATGACAATCTCGTCGACTAGATGAACTAGGACGTGCGTCATGATATTGAAGAAGGATGGTGGGAACACCAGCTCGACACTGACAAGACATTGCGCCACATCACTCCTTAGCGTTGGTACGATTTCTGGATCGATCACCTTCTAAGATATTGCATTGAGGAATGCACATAGCTTCACAATGGCTAATCGGACGTTTTCCGGTAGAAGCCCCCTCAATGCAACCGGAAGCAGTTGCGTCATAATCACATGGCAGTCATGAGACTTTAGGTTCTGGAACTTTTTCTCTGGCATATTTATTATTCCCTTTATATTCGACGAGAAGCCAGTCGGGACCTTCATACTGAGCAGGCATTGAAAGAATATTTCTTTCTCTTCTTTCGTAAGAGCGTAGCTGGCAGGACCTTCATACTGCTTCGGAGGCATGCCCTCTTTTTCGTGCAAGCGTTGCAGGTCCTCTCGTGCCTCAGGTGTATCTTTTGTCTTCCCATACACGCCCAAGAAGCCTAGCAGGTTCACGCAAAGGTTCTTCGTCACGTGCATCACGTCGATCGAAGAGCGGACCTCTAGGTCTTTCCAGTAGGGTAGGTCCCAAAATATAGATTTCTTCTTCCACATGGGTGCGTGATTCTCAGCGTCATTCGGAACAGCTAGTCCGCCAGGACCCTTTCCAAAGATTACGTGTAAATCATTGACCATAGCAAGTACGTGATCACCGGTACGCATGGTGGGCTTCTTCCGGTGATCTGCCTCGCCTTTGAAATGCTTGCCTTTCTTTCGACATTGATGGTTGGTCGGAAGAAATCGACGATGGCCCAGGTACACATTCTTCCTGCAGCTTCCCAGGTATATACTATCGGTGTCAAGTAAACAGTGCGTGCATGCGTGGTATCCCTTGTTTGTCTGTCCTGAAAGGTTACTGAGAGCGGGCCAATCGTTGATGGTCACGAACAGCAACGCCTTTAGGTCAAATTCCTCCTTTTTGTGCTCATCCCACGTACGTACACTGTTTCAATTCCACAGCTATAAAAGTTCTTCAACTAATGGCCTTAGGTACACATCAATGTCGTTGCCGGGTTGCTTAGGGTCTTGGATGAGAACTGGCATCATAATGAACTTCCGCTTCATGCACATCCAAGGAGGAAGGTTATACATACATAGAGTCACGGGCCAGGTGCTGTGATTGCTGCTCTACTCCCCGAAAGGATTAATGTCATCCGCGCTTAAAGCAAACCATACGTTCCTTGGGTCCTTTGCAAACTCATCCCAGTACTTTCTCTCAATTTTTCTCCACTGCGACCCGTCAGCGGGTGTTCTCAACTTCCCGTCTTTCTTACGGTCCTCACTGTGCCATCGCATCAACTTGGCATGCTCTTCGTTTCTGAACAGACGTTTCAACCGTGGTATTATAGGAGCATACCACATCACCTTCGCAGGAACCCTCTTCCTGGGAGGCTCGCCGTCAACATCACCAGGGTCATCTCGTCTGATCTTATACCGCAATGCACCGCATACCGGGCATGCGTTCAGATCCTTGTAGGCACCGCGGTAGAGGATGCAGTCATTAGGGCATGCATGTATCTTCTCCACCTCCAATCCTAGAGGGCATACGACCTTCTTTGCTGCGTATGTACTGCCGGGCAATTCGTTATCCTTTGGAAGCTTCTTCTTCATTATTTTCAGTAGCTTCTCAAATCCTTTATCAGGCACAGCATTCTCTTCCTTCCACTGCAGCAATTCGAGTACGGTACCGAGCTTTGTGTTGCCATCTTCGCAATTGCGGTACAACCCCTTTTTGTGATCCTCTAACATGCGATCGAACTTCAGCTTCTCCTTTTGACTTTCGCATTGTGTCCTTGCATCGACAATGACCCGGCGGAGATCATCATCATCGAGCACATCGTCTGGTTCCTCTTGATCTTCAGTAACTTCGCCCGTTGCAGCACCATCGTGCACATCGTCTGGTGCATCTTGATGTTCAGTAGCATCACCGTATTCAGGGGGCACATAGTTGTCATCGTACTCTTCTTCCTCGCCGTCTTCCATCATAACCCCTATTTCTCGGTGCCTCGTCCAAACATTATAGTGTGGCATGAAACCCTTGTAAAGTAGGTGGGTGTGAAGGATTTTCCGGTCAGAGTAAGACTTCGTATTCCCACATATAGGGCATGGACAACACATAAAACCATTCTGCTTGTTTGCCTCAGCCACTTCGAGAAAATCATGCACGCCCTTAATGTACTCGGAGGTGTGTCTGTCACCGTACATCCATTGCCGGTTCATCTGCGTGCATTATATATAATTAAGTGTGTCAAAAATCATTACAGAACATCATGAATAGATAATTAAGTGACCAAATTAATAGAAGTTCATCATCACATAAAAACCAAAGTACATACATAGTTCTCATCTAACAACATAAAGCTCTGCAGAGCATCCAAATTAATTAAACCATACATTGAAACTATGTAAAACATTTCAATGCGAAAACAAATGCGATCATAATCGCAACCAAGGTAACAACTGATCCAACGGCATAATGATACCAAGCCTCGGTATGAATGGCATATTTTCTAATCTTTCTCATCTTCAAGTGCATTGCATCCATCTTGATCTTGTGATCATCGACGACATCCGCAACATGCAACTCCAATATCATCTTCTCCTCCTCAAGTTTTTTTATTTTTTCCTTCAAGAAATTGTTTTCTTCTTCAACTAAATTTAACCTCTCGACAATAGGGTCGGTTGGAATTTCCGGTTCAACAACCTCCTAGATAAATAAAATCTATGTCACTTTGGTCGGCATAATTTTCATAAACAATAAATTAACCAATAGTTATGAAAAGATAATATATACCACATCCGAATCATAGACAGGACGAGGGCCGACGGGGGCTGATACCAAAACCATCGCACTATATAAGATGCAATAATAAAAGTAAGAAAATAATACAAGTAAGAATATTTTTCCTTTCAGAAAGAAGATAAGAACAAGAGGCTCACCACGGTGGTGCTGGCGATGAGATCGGCGCGGGTGATCGACGGCGGTGAAGACAAGGACGGGGCGTGATGGACCGCTAAACCTAGACAAATATTGAGGAAAATAGAGGTTGGAGGTCAAGCTTGGAGAGGAGAAAGCTTAAGTAGTGTGGCTCGGGTATTTCATCGAACACCTCATGTGCTATGGGGGTGAGCTAGAGCACCACAAAGCCCCCCCTCGCCGGCAAGAGAAAAACAGAGCACTGGAGTGCTCTGCTCGCGAGCGAGGGGGTATATATAGGCATCACTATTGGTCCCGGTTCGTGGCATGAACCGAGACTAACGGGTAGCCATTGGTCCCGGTTCATGCCACCAACCGGGACAAATAGTGGTGGGCCAGGAGCCAGGCCCATTGGTCCCGGTTCGTCCCACCAACCGGGACCAAAAGGTCCGGACGAACCGGGACCAATGGCCCACGTGGCCCGGCCGGCCCCCTGGGCTCACGAACCGGGGCAAATAGCTCCATTGGTCCCGGTTCTGGATTGAACCGGGACTAATGGGCTGAACTGGCCTGGGCCATTGCCCCCTTTCTACTAGTGTATGGACATGTCGCGCGTGCTTCGTATCTCCTTCATTGATTATACGGATCGATCAGTAATACTATATACCATCTGTTGCAAATTACGTATTCCACTCACTTGAAAAAGTTTCAGTTTATTATACTATTGATTAATTAATTAATCTAAGCCACCTTCAATTGTTAATGTATTAATAAAGACGGTTTATAGGCGCCCCTTGTGCACTGAGCACCATGCCACTCGGACAAGATATTGAATTCATGCTCCAGCCAACTCATCCAAAACTTGGAACTGATGGAGGGAGGTGGGCAATATATTTCAACACTCCTCCTCATGTCTAGCCTATTTTAGTCCTTAGACATGGGATCGATGTAGGCAACAGAATCGTTTTATTTAACCTGAAATCTAAAAAGTGCTTACACGATTTTTAGTCGAACCGAGCGGCCGGCTCGATCTCGCTCGCGCATGGGGCAGGTGCCACCTGGTCGGAGGCTCACCGCTGCGCTACCCCTGCTCCTTGCCTTCCTTCCCACGTTGGTGCTGGCATTAAATGTGTTCACACTAGTCCCATCAGATAGAGAAAACAGATCCACATACTTTTATTTCGGGATTTCAAATTATTTTAAAGCCGTATCTTTTAAACCACACGTCGGAATTTAGTTCCGTTTTCACAGTTGGATTCGTCACGACGAGATCTTTGAAACTAGATCCCGCATGGATATGTTTCAACGATTTTTTTGATGCCAACTTTGGTGCTATATGGTGCAACTAAAATACTTCATTGTGCAACTTTAGTACTACATGGTGCAACTTTTTTTAAAATCAGTTGGCTTGTAATTTAGTCTAGTTGTACATACATTGATGTTTTAGTTGGCTTATAATGTAGTCTAGTTGCACACACATTGATGTTTAGTTGCCAGAAGGACTAGTTGCACATACACATGCTCAGTTGGCTTGTAATTTAGTCTAGTTGCATACATATTGATGTTTAGTTGGTAGGACACTAGTTGCACACATATGCGCAATTGACGCGGCAATGTGGTTTAGCTGCACACACATTGATATTTAGTTGACGGGACTAGTTACACACATATATACTCAGTTGGCGCGGCAATTAATGTAGTCTAGTTGCACACACATTGATGTTTAGTTTACAGGACTATTGGCACACACATATACTCAGTTGGCGCAGAAATGTAGTCTAGTTGCACACACATTAATGTTTAGTTGACAGAAAGACTATTTGCACACACACACATATGCTCAGTTGGCGCGGCATATGTAGTCTAGTTGCACACATATTGATGTTTAGTTGGCAGGTAGACTAGTTCGTTGAAACATACCCATTCGGGATCTAGTTTTGAAGAGCATGTCGCGAAGATTCCAACGGTGAAAACAGATCGCAACTCCGGTGTGCGGATTAAAAGTTATGCCTTTTTAAAATTCTGAAACCACAAATAAATGCATAGGAGAACAAAGTGCATGCACCAAAAGATATGACCGTGTTGCTATTTAATACGTCACGGGAAAATGGATGAGAAAGATTTCCTGACTAGGAAAGGAAACAAAAGATTTCCTTAAATAACCGGCCGCTCGCTAACCATACTGGACGGCTGGGCGCCGGCTAGACGCGTCCTTTATTTAATACTGCGTTGGAAGTGTCTTGAATTCAAGACCTCTTGGCTCGGATACCATATTGAATTCATGCTCCAGCAACTTCATCCAAAAGTCCGAACTGATGAAGGAAGATGGACAATATATTTCAACATGAGAGAGAGATAAAAAAAACATGAAGTCCGACTTTCACCCTCTCGTGCCCTGAAAACATCCCATGCTCAAAAGTAGGGCTGCTTTTGAAGCCGCAACTAAAAGAGGTGAGGCCGGACGGAATCAATCCATAATGAAGGAAGGATGCACGGACCCAACACAACAGTGGCAGACAAGGGTGCAACGTACGTACCACTGCAAGCTAGATAATCCTACTTGTACCCTGTAGCTGTGTGTACGTATATGTGTCCACTGTTTTGCTTGGATCCTACGTTCACAGCCGGATTGGGGTGGACGGGTAGAATATACATATCATAGCTAACGCGGTTATACTAGTACACTACACTGTACATGCTGGCCGATGCAAAGTTGTGAGGCGTACACACAACTGAAAAGTGTGTTGCGCCGTAATTCTGATGCTACTCGGTGATCAAGTACTGCACAACCGAAAAGTAGTACCGTAGCTAGACATTGATGTATATCAACAATAGGTTGGCCCCAGAATAAATCTCCCAATAAAAGGAGGTAGAATGGCCCCAGGTTATATATTCCAATGATCGCCAATGGATGTTCAATATTAACTAATTAAGCAGAGCCACATGGATGTTCAATATTTGTGGACTCAGAACGCATAACACAGAAGATAGATCAGTGACATGTATGCTTTACACATGAATACGTACGAAATGTTGGTTCAGCAGAGTGTGCGTACGGACAGTACCTCAACGCATGTCCGGATCAGTGTCCGTATATAGGTCTCCACAGGTTGAAGCATATATCAAGAAAAGGATTGAAAAATGTTTCGACCTGGTGGTGTAGGAGGTGGACACGTGGCTAGCTTCTCTATCGTCGATCTCGTGTATCAACGTAACAGTTGCAGTCGACCATGATTGCCGACTACTTTTGGAGCACTCAACATTTTCGTTTCACGTTGGTTGCGCCTCTAGGCAGGTAAGTTTCTTCATGGTAACTAAAATTCAACACGGAGCATATAATATATGCAATGTCGTTTTATCAGTTTTGATGAATTTAAGACAAATAGATCCAACACGGAACACGTACGTGGTGATGAGAAAATGCTATGGTCTGTCTCCCCATCGGTTGCTGTCCTCTTCTGATGGATGGATCCTTTCATTTGAACCAAAAATGCTATACTTACGGATTGCTTTTACAGGAAGTTACGGACCGACCCTTCTGCCCTCACTAGTCTCTACCCCCGCCACCCCTGAATTTGAGGACAGTAATGCTACACCGACGGACAGTTACAGGGTTTTACGGGGTGAGTTTCAGCTGGCAAATCGTGATTGGATTAAGGGGAGT
>NC_041383.1:818644173-818659471 GCF_002162155.2 Triticum dicoccoides | reverse complement strand
ATCTCGTAGAAGCATGTAAGACCCCGTAGGTCTAGCATTTTTTATTTGAGGGTGGGGCCCGCCTCAAAGCCTTGCCCATAAATGTCCTGTAAAGCATCCATAGTTGTAGCAAAGCTCCCATTGAACACCACTTGATTGTGTTGTAAAGGAATTCTTGAGAAAATAAACAAAAAGTATTTTTTTCAATGATAAATCAACCAAGAATTCAACACTGAGTCAAGACGAGGCCTGAGAAGGTCAAGAGTCAAGACGAGGCCTGAGAAGGTCTTCAAACTGTGATCAGAGGAATGAGTGTGAATGCAGATCCGTAGAGATGGGCCGGTTTCATAAGTACATAACATGAAGAAGATGGGAAACTAATGTCTTTTTTCCATCCCTTTCAATCTATACTCCTACATTATACAAAATATCATTTATTTGAAAATTCACATAGGACAAATTTATTTAAAATAAAATTGATTTTTTTCAAAAAAGATCTGGATCTATTATGAAATTTCACCAAAAGTACAAAGCATCGCAAACATATTTAAAACTACATCGAGGCCCTTAGACCACAAAATGACCACTACCGCCATCAGAAAGAAGCGCCAACTCGTTGTGGTCGCTGCATCCCTACTAGGGCCGGCTTGACCTTGTTGATAACAATTGGGAAGTTTTCTTCACCCGCCCCTAAAGACCAGAGCCTTGGAGTTGCAATCTTTGATGTTGAACAATTGAATAGATCGAAAGTGACTGACACCAAATCACACGCCACCACACAAGCGATGAAAGAGAAAAACCTAACCTAACAAACCCAAAGAGGCGACATGAATATACGCCCGAGTACCTCCATCTCCGTCTGAACAGACGAACAGGAGGAGGATCGGAGCTTGAAAAACAAACGCGACACAGATGAAGAAAAAGAAGCATCGCTATCCGCCCGAGCGCCGCACCTGCAAGAATGAAAATCCTAACCTAAACTACCTGACGAAGGAGAGGCGCCGTGATTCCCCTCCTTGCCACCAGCCACCGAAGCGTCGGACGGAGGCGAGGTGAATCCATGGGCTCATCGATTAAGCTTGGATGGGAGAGTTTGCCCTTGCTGCTGAGGGGAGGGAGAGAAACGTTCTGGCCTTGTTGAGTTTATAATAATGATTATTTGAGCTAGAGAAAAATCACACATCATGTGTTGGTCCTAAAAATACCCGCAACAAAGTGGTGATCCTAAAAAATCACACATCAAGCTATTCCATTGTTATCCTACATTAAAGAATATAACTTTGTACAAAAGAGAATACAAGTTTTGGTAAAGCACATGCCGTAAACAACTATATTTTAAACAATAGTTTGCATGTTTGTTTTTACTTCACTATATGTATTGTTTGGCTATCACATTACTTTGAAACGTAGAGACTGTATATTCCTTGGGTTAAACCTAGGCATTGGTACCCCTACCTAGTGTCTGTGATGGGCCCATTTTTAGTGAGAGAGTCTAGACAATTAAACCCGGACAAGTGATATTTGGGATCTATTTTTTCCAGTATAAAGATACATTTATCTCAAATGAAATGGTATACTGATTCATAATCTAACGTTAGGAATGGTTTATTTACTATTTTAAAAACAATTTGGATATTTATTGGCAGGTCGGGCCTTTTCAGCCCGGGCTTTTGCAAGCCCGGCCCAATGGTTTGCCCACACAGACCCGATTTGCATTCCTTGGTAATACCTTATTCATTTCATTGATGAATGATATGATCCTTGTACGACATTCTACATTTGCATGCTCCATAGTGGCATCACACAAACATTTTCTTCCCCCTTCCCGAAGTGCATGCTGCCATGGCTGCCAAGCAAGATAAGATAGCTACTTCCTGCTGAGTTGAATGATCTGTTGCAATGCACGACCACACATTCGATCCAACTAACATATACGCGTGCACCGATCGATCAATATAGGCCAGTCACTCTCACATCCTGATTGGTCCCCAAGGAACGAACGAGCGGTAGTAGCTGCTGTTTGGAGGAGTACCACTATTCTTAACTATGGGTCGAGATCGTTTTTATTGCTCCGGACCTGACATGATCATGAGACGCGACAGTGACGAGGAGGAGGACACAACGGCCACGCCCATCCTGGTCACTGGTCAAGGAAGAATCCAGGGCAGTTTCTTTCTGCCTGCTTCGGATCTCAGGAGATCTCGCCTTTGTTAGCACTGCTGATTAATTTCTCTTCACATATCTAGTGATTAATTTGTCTACAACAAGACGCCGTAGGAGTATGTATTATATTGATCATCTGCCTTTTATTTGCTGCTTTCTGTCCTAGATGTTTGCCAGATGACTAGTCTTTGATCGATGACCGGCCGGAAAGACAGACTGCATTCTTGTTTCTTTCCGTTGTTTACTCTTTCTCTTTTTTGTTTGCACGATCGCTTGCTTGTGTCTCCCTTTGTTGCAGAATAGTAAAGAAGTCTGGTCGGTTATGTGGGGATCCTGCAACAATCTTTCAGTATCCACTAAATTCATCGGAACCCACTTCGCATTTCTTAAGTAACAATTCACGTTGTTTAACTTCTTTTTCGTTTGAACGCTCGCTTGCTTTTGTCTCCCTTTGTTGCAGACCAGTAAAGAAGTCTGGTCTCTTATATGGGGATCCTGCAATAATCTTTCAGTATCCACTAAATTCACTGGAACCCACTTCGCATTTCTTAAGTAATAATCCACGTGTTGCATTTGCATTTGCATTTCATCGTGTGTGCAGTGCAGTGCATTCTCTGCTTTCCGTTGTTGCAAACTGACCAGCTGATACTCCCAGTTTTGAAGCTTCTAGAAGATCTGCGTCTTGGTTCAAACCCAAGTCTCCCAGCATTTTCTTCTATCTTTTGCATGCCGAATTACCGAGTAAAGTGTAGTACCACTGCACCAGATGTGGGACCAGCATGCATGCATGCAGCTTCACAACGCACGGCGTGTGTCTAATTACTCTCGTCGATCGGTTCGGTAGAATTGCACTACTGCCGTACAGTACATACATGATACTCCCTACGTAAAGAAATAACAGCATTTAGGGTGTCCATATCACTGAATGGACGTGTCATCTAAAATGTTAATTCACTGAAAAAGTGTGAATTAAGGACGAAAGAGACAACTGAAGAAGACATCCAATCAAGTTCCAATCCAAGCCACACGATGAATACGGGAGGTAGATTGATCGCAGCTCGTTCTGGTGATCTCAAATGGTAGGATATACGTTATGCATAAATATTATTTGAGCACAGCAACACTCTGTATTCGGGAAATACGTCATGACGACTGAAATTACGATAGTGGTCGCGCATTATGTACTTTGCCTCCCTAGCTGATGAGCTCAACACTAAGTATCATTTCTTGTGATCCGTGTCTCTTCCTTCTTTTCTTGTTTAATTTCTGGATCCACCCCTCTTAATGTATTGGTAGTACTTCACTACTGCGGTCACAAAAAAGTAGTGTAAATGTTAACTGAGCAGAGTGTCTCGACAAGTGTAGTTCTAACCATGTTAAACTCGAATCCATACATGTGCACTCCCTCCATAATAAAATATAAGATGTTTTTACAGATCAAATTAAACTGCAAAAACATCTTATATTTTGTGACAGAGGTAGTATGTATGTAGCAATTAAACTAGACTGCGAAAAAGACTGAGAAATGCATCTATCGAGTCGAGCTTACTTATGAAACGCTCAGCCAGCCCAGACTGACATGCCCAATTGGGCGGTACAACTAGCTAGGAGTCGTTGTCCGACTGATAAATCAATGAATGGTCCAGCCACAGTTGCAAGTGGATCTCGACTGATGGCCATATGTGGAGCTAGCTAGATCAGCCATCAGCCACGCAATGCTGGACATTTTCATCTTTGTGTTGGTTGCTAGATAGTTAAGTTTATGCATAGTAACTAGAGTTTTAACACGGAACACATAGTTTCATTTTTCAGTTTTAAATTGAAGAAAAGTAGATTCAACACGGACCGTGTAAGCGGTGATGACACATGGTACTCGAACGATCGCGATCCTTTTTGGGTGGATGGATCCTTCCACCGAATACGACTGATTTAGTCTTAATTGTCTTGTAAATGCATGAATTCATGAAAATCAAGCAAGAATTTAACATTGAGTCAGGAAGGGACGTGGACAAGACATTCAAGTTATTAGTATAGGAGTAGTGAGAAAACCAGACAAAAAAGTGACAGGTTTCTATCAATATTAAAAATAATGAGTTGAGCATAGGAGGATCGTTGCTCTAATTAAATAGGACATGGTGAGGCTTGGGCTGTTTGGCCCACCACGTGTGGCAGTAAATTAGAAAATAATTGTGAATAATTCAGATGCTTAGAAATTAAAGCAAGCACCACAAAAAAAAAGAGTTTTCAAATTTATTTTAACTATAGTTTATGTGCGCATGTTTTTACTCATCCTCTATATGTACGATTATCTTCACTGTCGATGCGAGATATTTTTGGTGAAGTACTCGATTATTGGGTTACTATGAACCCCATTTGCATTCCACGTGTTCAGATCACACCGTGGGTTTAACTTGGCAACGCTTCTCTATGTCTCACTTTGGAAGAATACGTTGGAGGAAATTGATATGCATGTTCAGCATTTCCGGAAACTGGCTGGATTGGCTCGAGCCGAGAAGACATACTCCATCTTGTTCTTCTCCTTGCACTACCGGACTCGCGGGCTATGCCTACGGCCCAGGGCCGTCGGCATAGGTCCTTTGCCGTCGGCATATATCTATGCCTACGGCTGCCGTCGGCATAGCCCCGTCGGCGTAGATCACGTCAGCGTAGATGTGTCAGACCGTCGGCGTAGTATAGCCGTCGGCATAGGTGCGTATGCCGACGGCCTCGGGATAGCCGTCGGCATAGTTTAGCCGTCGGCATTGTTTTCCGTCTCACGGCAACGGACGGCGCCGTCAACAGCGCTGGCGATTCAGGGGACGACACGTGGCGCAGGTATGCCGACGGCCTAACCGTCGGCATACCTGCGCCACGTGTCGTCCCCCGGCTTCTCCTGGCGGCAGGGCTATGCCTACGGCAAAGCCGTCGGCATAGATGGAAATCTATGCCGACGGCTTTGCCGTAGGCATAGCTCTGCCACGTGGCGCCTCCTTCATATGCTTTTAGTTGATTAAAAAAACAGCGTCCGGTTGGCGACCGGCGAGCAGCGTGTCGAGCGTCCGGCGTACAGCATGTCCGGCGTCCCACGTACAGCATGGTCGGAGCAACAGAGGACGACTGCGGACATGGCCGGAGCAGCAGCCGCGGATGTGCAGAGGTCCCTTGCATCCGTCCAGACCCCAAGTCGCCCCCGTGGTCATCGTGGAGGTCGTCCGCGCGGCGTCGTCGTCGAGGTCGCCACCGTGGTCGTCGAGATCTTGGGAGAGAGAGGCAGACGGCTTGCACGGGCTCGATGGCGCAGCTGGTGGTGCGGCGGGCCTTGACTACTGCCCCCGACTAGGAGGTGGCTGCGGGAGGAGACTGTAGGCCGCGGCAACTCCAGCGCTGCTGCTTCTCCGGCGGTGCCGCTGCTACTCCGGCGGTGCTGAACGGAGAGAGGGAGATAGAGGAAGATGGCAGAAAGAGAAGGAGGAGGTGAGATGCATGGCAGGGTCCAGCGAGGGGCGTCGGAGGAGGATCTTGCGAGGGGCGGTGGCGCGGGAGTCCGGCGTGGCAGCGACGAGGGAGTCCGGCGGGGGGCAGCGGCGGGGTAGTCCGTCGAGGGTGCTGTACGTGCGCTGCTGCTGCGCTTCTGTGAGGAGAAAAAGAGATCGAGGAGTGGTTGGACTGTACGTGCACGTGGGCTGGGTTGATAGCTGGTGTGTGCGATGCGTGGTGGTGGTGGGCTGCCCCGCCACGTCATCGATCCAGGGGACACTGGTTCCAGCCAATAGGAACACATGAAATTTTTTGTGTTTGTTTATCCTACTAATGTTGACCAAATAAACATGTTAAAATACAGTAAATGTTCTCAAAAAAATTCCATGCATTTTAGGACTCATAAAGCTGTACCACGCCAAATTTCATATTCTTTAGACCTTGTTTACATTTTCAAAAAAATTAAGAAGTTAATACAGTTATGCATGGGCTGTGTTTTAATAGTTTATATTTTTCCTTCTTTATGTTTTTTATTTCATATAGATTTTTTAATGTCTTTTATAGTTATAATTTTTCTTTTTTATGTTTTTTAATGTATTATTATTTCATATGGATTTGTAATGTCTTTTTAACCACTCGGCCCTCTCCTCTCCGGGAACCACACAGAGGAGAGGGGAGGCGCCGAACTCGAGCAGCTTCGTCTGCCGAGGCCATGGCCTGGTCGCGGGTGTGGGAGCGCATGGCCGCCGCCTCGCGTGCTCGATGTGGAGCTTAGTAGGTCAGCTGAGTGAAGGGGGAGGGGGTCATCGACGGTGGGGGTTGGGGTGGGGGCGGCGATGGATCAAAGTCCGTCGGAGGGAGATGGTTCGCGCGGGGACACCTGGGAGCAACATCCGGGCCAAAACCCACATCTACATCCCCTCTGTGTAGACCCGACGCGTCCGTTTCCCCCCTCCAGGTGCCGGCGGCGGCGCCATCCGTGAGGGGGGCCACACCCAGGAGACGCGTGCCGCCTCTTCGGACATGCCACAACACTGTACGGCATGTATGAGGGCCTGGTGCGACGCTCCGGTGGCATTGCTACCCCCATAGGGCCCCCGTCCCGCCTAACCCTGGAGCGGTTGACCACGAGATCTAGCCCTTTGACTTTCCACGAGATGGTGAGGTGAGGTGGGGAGGGAATGGATCGGGGAATGGTGTGTTCGGTATGACGACTATGCGGGAAATTGCAGATCTGCACGGCGGCCACCTGAAATGATGTCCAGAAGTGGTTTTGTCAAATCATATATGATGTCTTTGCGGTATGTGTAGGCCTAGTGCAACCCAAGGAGGGGCAGACCCCACCACAGGGAGGCGAATGTACCTCGGCGTGTCGCATATCGAGAGAGAACGTGTCCGGTTTGTGAAGGAAGTGTGTTGCCCGTTGCTCTGTTGACCTCAAAAGTTCTCGTGCTCTCAGAGGGGGCCATTGCATGACATGTGCCAAGATATGGCATTTTTCGGGCCCGCTTGCAATATTTGAGACATTTAGTGCACCCATAGGGTTTCAATGCAAGAAATTGGAGATATGCATGGCACCACACCCCCGAGCCCCGCGCTAGGTGTTTGAAGTTGCCACCACACTTCATGGCATGTAAGAGGAGCCATCACAAGATTTGGTGGCATAGCTAGCCCCCGAAGGCCACCGACCACACTCGTAGACACGCGAAGAACAATCCGTACATATGCAGATGTATCTATGGCCTATGTGGCATGCCAGCGTGGCCAGGGTCCACTGTCAGCCAATGTCACATTGTAGATATGCAGAGAAGCCCTTTGACCAATGGACTTCTCCACCTCGTTGTGATGGGGTCAGCCCATGTGAAGACTCTAGAACAAGGTCCGGGCCCTACCCGCCACAAGATTCCCTCTACGTCAACCCGACGCAGACGTTTCCCCCCTCCAAGTGTCGGCGGTAGCGCCGTCCGTGAAGGGGGGCACACTTCGGAGCCCCGCGCTAGGTGTTTGAAGTTGCCACCACACTTTGTGGCATGTAAGAGGACTCATCACAAGATTTGGTGGGATAGCTAGCCCCTGAAGGCCACCGACCACACTCGTAGACACGCGAAGAACAAACCGTACATATGCAGATGTATCTATGGCCTATGTGGCATCCCAGCGTGGCCAGGGCCCACTGTCAGCCAATGTCACATTGTAGATATGCAGAGAAGCCCTTTGACCAATGGACTTCTCCACCTCGTTGTGATGGGGTCAGTCCATGTGAAGACTCCAGAACAAGGTCCGGGCCCTACCCACCACAAGATTCCCTCTACGTCAACCCGACGCAGATGTTTCCCCCTCCAAGTGTGGGCGGTAGCGCCGTCCGTGAAGGGGGGCACACTTCGGAGCCCCATGCTAGGTGTTCGAAGTTGCCACCACACTTTGTGGCATGTAAGAGGACCCATCACAAGATTTGGTGGCATAGCTAGCCCCGAAGGCCACCGACCACACTCGTAGACACGCGAAGAACCATCCGTACATATGCAGATGTATCTATGGCCTATGTGGCATGCCAGCGTGGCCAGGGCCCACTGTCAGCCAATGTCACATTGTAGATATGCAGATAAGCCCTTGCATTTTTTATTTATGTTATATATAAATGCCTAAAATAAAATGAAAGAAAAATAGATGGTGGGGTTTTGAAACTGTGGACTGTGTAAGGGAAGGTGGACAACCACAAGAGGGATGATGATTCATGTTTAAGTACCACGCCTAATTTGTATATCATGTAATATGGACCGAAAAGTATTTTTTTAACTGTCACACAAAAAAGGGAGCATTGTGGCTCGACCATGTGACCTTGTGGTCAGCGTTAACTAAGATTACCACTAGGCCACAACAACACAACATGTCTAGATGGGATAAACATTTTTCAGGTTGCTATTCCTTCTTGTTCTATGTAAGAAAATAAATTATATTCTTGTGTTTGCGACAATTAAAAAAAATATGTCCTACAAAAAAATGGTACGCGACATTAAAAAAATAAACATCATAAAACACATTTGTGTAATTAAAACAACCATATGTTGCATTTTAAAAATGTTCAGGCATTCGAAAAACTATTGATTACATTTTTTAAAATGTTTATACAATGTAAAAAATTGTTAGCGTTGTTTTAAAAAATGTGTCGTACAATCCAAAAAAGTTTATCCACTTATTTGAATAAAGTTTCAAAAACTTGTATTTGAGAACATGTTAATCGTATGTATAAAAAATATTAAATGTGCTAGAAATTTAGTATTTTTTAAAAAAGTTATACATATAATTAACATTGTTCCAAATACGAGTTTTGAAACTTTTTTGAAATACGTGTTAGACATTTTCGGATGGTACGGAACATTTTAAACTACATGAAATTTTTTGTACATTGCGTAAACATTAAAAAAATGTTATTAACAGTATTTCGAAATGCCTGAACATTTTTAAAATGCAACATATGTTTTTTTAATTACACAAATGTGTTTTACAATGTTTATTTTTTCAGAATCACATACTTATTTTTCGTAACACGGAAACATTTTTGGCGCTTATAATACATAAAAAAAAGATTTAAATTAATCATTTTTAAAATAAAAACAATTTAAAAGATAAAAAACAGATAATATATATGCCTACGGCAAGACCGTCGGCATAGTATTGCCATGTGGCAGTTCCTGAAAAAAACCAGATAAAACATATGCCGACGGCCGTCGTGAGGGCCGTCGGCATAGATTTGACAGCGTTAGGCTGCCGTCTGAGGCCGGGCCACTAGGGCCACCTATATGCCGACGGCCACACGTCACCGACGGCTGCCGTCGGTGTAGTCGGAGATATGCCGACGGCCTTTCTATGCCTACGGCTGCCGTCGGCATAGTCTGAGGTATGCCGACGACCTTTCTATGCCTACAGCTTTCCCTAGGCCGTCAGCATAGCTCCGTCTATGCCGACGGCCCCGACAAAAGGCCGTCGGCATAGAATAGGCCGTCGGGGTAGCCAATTATTCCGGTAGTGTTGGCATCCAAACTTCCAAAGTGCAAGCACCCATCACTGGTCATCGTCAAGATAAGATAGCTACTGCATGCTGAGTTAAACACTTGAAAGATCTATATATCTATGATGCAATGCATGGCCGGCCACACATTCGATCCAGTCAATATATACGCGTGCATTGATCAATGCCGGTCGCTCTCACATCCCGTTTCCCAATTGGCTTCTACTCCTAATTAGTTGATTCTAGCCTTTTCTTTCTCTAGAGAACGGACGAACGAGCGTAAGGTAGCTATTAGTGGGAGTACTAGTATTCATAGGTTGCAGTCGAGATTGTTTTTATTGCACCAGACGTTACAGTGACGATGACAAGGACATCAATCGGCCGCATCCGTCTTGGTCACTGGTCAAAGAAGAACCCCGAACAGTTTATTTTTGTCTTCGTTGGATCTCGGAAGATCGCTGCCTTTGTTAGTGTAGCATCACAGGTAGCTTACTTCTCTGTTTGTCATTTGTTTGGTAATAATATACATTTCAACACAAAACGCGTGCTGCTGGTCTCTAGGGATCTATCGATGGATGCGGCCGGTCGGTCTCGCTGCATTGCATTATAACAGTCACGTCCCTAGCTATCTTTTTCCGGTAGTAGATGGACGCGTGAGATGATTTCTGTTATGTTCTCTACTCTACCTACGTTTTTACAATAGGATGATGAACAGACGGGAGGGACACAAGGGCAATGCTTGTGTCCTAATAATATATTTCGTGACATATCACTTTTGTTGTACTAACAATCCATGGACGGATCCTTCCTTTACCTATTTTCTTCCTTTGATAGATCCTCTTGAAAACACCAAGACTGTGGTGGCGGTAAATGTTCATGCCTCCGCCCAAGCTAGCTCGAAAGGAGGACCTACATTTACATCACGTGTGATTTCATTCTCGATCGAGATGGATAGATGGACAACTCAAGACGATAAACTGTATACGACGGTCACTTGCACTATTGTAATTTACTAATTTTGCATCTCGCCTAGACCGGGTTCCTCAGGTATATACTTACTTACACTGAAAACACACGTAGGGTAGCTAGCCTGCATGCGCATCGCCGTCTGTTGCTTTCTGTCCTCTCCTTTAATTTCCAAGACCTGGACCGACGACTGGAACCGAAGAACTGTCCTATTATTCTTTCTGTCCTCGTCTGCTTTTCTTTTTCCTTTTGTATGCAAATAGGATGCTTCCGTGCAAGAAAACAGGCTTCTTCTTTCAATTGGTCGGTGTTCATACCCAAAACCGCCAATGGCTAGTGATGACCGCCGGGTAGGTCCTGTGGGGGCAGGCCTTCCATCCCCCAACCATCTCTATCTAATGGATTCGTCAGAATCTTCCACTTTATTTACATGGTGTGGTCTGCCTTTCCGTTCACGCAAACCGAGTGGTTGTGCGTAATACTCCCTCCGTAAAGAAATATAAGAGCACTTAGATCTAAACACTCTTACATTTCTTTACGGAGGGAGTACTACCCAATTGAGAGTAAGCTTATGGAAGATCTCCATGCACATCGATGGCAAAGACTTCTTTCTCTCATTTCAGTTCAACCCGGTCAAAAGAATCCTATATGGTACCTACGTACGCACCAGACAACATACATCATATTACACAATTCTTCTCCAATCGTTCCTGAATGTTGATGTTGCAAATGGGACAAATAAACAATGGCTACGACGACGGCTAAAGCCGTCGGCATGGCCTTTGCCGATGGTAGCCTATGGGGTCTGGCATAGCCCCGTCCGCATAGATAGTGTCTGCAAACCTCCTGTGCCCATCGGCATAGAGGACCTATGCCGACAGCTTTTGCACTGGCCACCATCATAGAGCCCCGTCGGCAAAAAAATTGACGGCACGGCCATCAAGCTCTGTCCAGACACATGCAACTATCAGATACTGCCATGTGGCAGGGGTTGGTGGCCCGTGTGGTTGATACAGTCGGCATACCTGCGGAGATATGCCCACGGTGATACTGTCGGCATAGAGTACCACGTGTCATGATCTGATAACTCTAGTGGTTATATGCCGACTGCCTCCCGTCGGCGTATGTGCCACATGTCAGCAATTAGTGATACGCCAAGGCTATGCCGACGATTGTACCGCTAGCATAGTTTTTGTCTTTTTATGTGTATTTTGGTTCTGTTTTGCCCTGCAAATTTAAAATCCTACAGCTACAATATCATCCACACCATCAAAGTATCATTTAAAACAACTATATAGCATCAACATCAAACATAAAGCACCATATCATCCAACATAGCATCAATATCAAACATAAAGCATCCTATCATCCAACATAAAAACCATCATATCATCCAACATAGCATCCAGTACAGAAGTCGAAGTCCTAATCGAAGTCGGAGCCGTCGGCCGAGCACCGCCCACAGCCAGAACCCGAAGTCCACCTCCAAATAGCATCATCACTATAAAATGAAGAATCAGAACCATTTCGGATGGCATTTAGCATGGCATTTTTTTCTAGTTCTAGGTTTGCGGCCTCTGAAATGTTCTAACTATGAGTACGTGCAATGCATGTTCATATGAGGCAGAAAATTAATTGTAGGTTAATATTAGGTAGGTTATTAATTATAGTCTATATTTCGTATGTTATTAATGCCACCCTAAACATGTTGAGCACTCGCCACTGGAACAATATAGGTCGTTGGATTGATGTTGTTTGATGGCTGAGATTCGTGGGATCTGCCCCTTTGGCTCTTTTTATATTGGTATAGATATAGAGGTATAGATTTAATAATCTAGAATTTTCTATTAATGTAAACCTAATAAAAAAACTAGAAGTTGCTATTAGGATATTTCAATACCATATCTTTACGGATCTGTAACAAAATATTTAAAGATACAATGAAATAAATGTATAATCTATGTTTATGCAAGTACAACAAATGAATCCACCAAAGAGAGCAAATTGTGTTTTTCCTTCTTTTCTCACATTTATGGGATTGGATTTAAATATATCTATAAGGTGCAATGTGTCGAAAAAGCTAATATAAATTATATTAAAAATGATTAAATATGTGCATAGTACATGCATATTTTAGACAGCAAACAATATGACTAGTATGAATTTTTTGTATTTATCAACATTATCATTAGACTTGTTGGCATATGTTATAAAAAATAACTATGAATATAATATGATAAAATGAGTTAGAAATAAGCATAAAAGTTTGGTATAAACATTTTGAAATTATGACATATAAACCTCCACATATAGAGCACGTAGTATGCCTACCTTCTACCCTTATAACGTTTTCTAAGAAAGCAATGCGTAGTCAATCCAGAGCTATTAACGTTTTGGATTTCGTAAATTCGGACACATTCAATAAACAGAAAAAAGAAGAAAAATAATGGTCGGGTGATGTGAAAAAATTAAAAACAGTATTTGAGCGAGGATTGCAAAGTGGATCGATGAAATATGCCAGCGAAATGATACACAAAGGTGCGCTAGAATAAACCTCAGCTCTACTATGCCATTGGAAATGTTTTGGCCATGTAGCGTCAATTTCCAATGGCCAGCCGAAATTGACACTAGCGAGCATCGCCTCGCCTACTTGCCACTTGCAGGCTGCGAATAGGATATGCCCGTTCTAGCTCATATCCAAAAATAACAACAAAGCATCTAGCTGAGCGATGAATTTTCTGTTCACAGTTAATTGGGGACCCATTTCGCAGAGTTCATGTAGATGGTTGTCACATTTTGAGCAATTTGGATAGCGAGACCGAAAGCAATACATGAGGTATTTTTTGGAGTCTCCTGTCTCCTCATTGTTTTATTCTCTCGTGCCTACCCCGAGAGACAGGTCTTTTCAGGAGCAACCAACTCGCCAATAGTTCTGAAACCAAAAGGTTGGGCTCTATCCCAAGCTTTCTATGGGGTACTTGGCATCTTGGCCCTTCTGAAATCTTGGAACGAATTGACCCTCCTGGATATAAACTGAAGTTGACATAGTGGAGCTTGGTTTGTCTCAATTTCACATCTCCCAACTCATACAACAAGTACCAAATCATACTCTAATATATGATAACATGCCTAAACTACTAGTATTGAATCGTGCCAATCTGATCCCTTGAGAAATACTAGACATACGCCTTGTCAAGAATGATAATGCTTCATTACTTCAGGTACTAACTCGTGAGGTTGAACTCTCTATTGCATTGGCTACTTGGTAACACAAATAGACAACTCATCATTAGATTCCAATGGCGACAACATGGGACAAGCTATTCTTTAGGCAGGGGTCCTTTCAGCCCAGCCGCAATAGCAGACGAGTAACCACGGGAGAAAGGCGCAACAACGACCTGATCGGCCACCGCCAGTGCTATGCCTCTCTTGGGGTTCTCCTATTCAGCGCCTAGGGCACGCGCGAGCAACAGCGCGCGTACCCCCGCTGCTGCCCCGTGCGAACAGTACGCCAACCCAAATAGCTAAAGTCCGGTTTTTGGAAGGTTCAAGAATCCTCACAAACCGGGTTTTTTTCTTGTTATTTATTTCGGATTTTTTCTTTTATTTTTCCTTTTTATTTATCTTCTAATTCCGAATTGTCTTCATTTTCCTTTTTTCGTTTTCTTGATTTGGAAATTTCACAAATATTTGCTGAAATTCAGGAGCATATTTTTTGAAGTCGGTGCACATTTTTTGAAATTCAAACATTTCTTCAAATCAGAGTGAACTTTTTTTAACTCAAATTTTGTTCATTGATTTAAAAAATCTGTTCATAATTTTCTTCAAATTGCTAACTTTTTTGACACCATCAACATTTTATAAAAAATCATGAACATTTTTCTAATCCATGAACATTTTTTGAATTCATGGACATCTTTTGAGATTGTTTACATTTTTTGGAATTCGTGAACAAGTTTTTTGCATAGGAGATCAGTTTTTTGAAATTCGTGTATAAATTTTGAAATGCAGAAACAGTTTTTATTTATCACGTAATTAACAGTGCATTGCATTGTGTGTTGCCCTTTCCATTCCTACAACACTGGCAGATAATTTTTCTGACAGCTTTTGGAAGATCCGTAAGTGATGTTCTAATCCTAAGCTCAGGTGAACAGTACAGAAAAAAAAATCAAAAAATTCAGATTTTCTTTTTTGTTGAAACTTTGAAAAATGTTTTCGTATCTTGTAAAATTTAATCACCAGATGACATTCGTGTAAAATGTGGCAAAAAAAACCAAACCATTGTTCCCAAATAAGTTTGAAACTAACGTTTTGGAGCATCGATTTTTTTGGACACATTTTCCAACGGTGTCATATGGTGTTAGAATTTTTCAAGCTCCGGAAACATTTGGCAAAGTTTCAGACACAAAAACTCGGAACATTTTGATTTTTTTTTATTATTTTACTGTTACGAGCTCAATCTCATGTGAGCTCGGGATCTGAACAGCTGCGTCCCTGGAAGGTCTGCATGACGTATGGTACATATACCAGACTGAAAGCTTATAGAAGATCTGAATGATGACGATTTTAAATAAGACAAATCGCGTCGACATGGAGGCATTTTCTTTCAGTTGGTTACACTTTTGCATGCATTACTAGACCGTGTGCAGAATAAAATATTTGTACCACTTAACAATGCACAATATATTTTGTGACATATTACTT
>NC_041383.1:818605389-818643845 GCF_002162155.2 Triticum dicoccoides | reverse complement strand
GGAGTAAATGTTTATACCGCCGACGAAGCTAGCTCGGAAGCACGAGCTCCATTTGCATCACATGCGATTTAGTTCTCAATTGATCGAGATGGATCGATGGACAATTCAAGATGATAAACTGTATATGATGGTCACTTGCGCTATTGTCATTTTACATCTGACCTAGACCGGGTTCCTCAGGTATCTACATTCAAAACGCACGTAGAGTAGCTGGCCTGCGTACGTTTGGCCGTCTGTTGCTCAATTTCTGTCCTCTCCTTTGTTTGCAAGACTTGGACCGATGACTAGAACTAAAGACCGGGCCCATTTTCTTCTTCTTTTTGGATGCAAAGAGGTTGCATCCATGCAAGCCAATACAGGATGGTCGGTGTTCATACCCAAACCGGCCAATGGCCTAGTGGTGACGGCCGGGTCGGTCCTGTAGGGGCAGACCTTCCATACCCAACCATCTCTATCTAATGGATTTGTCAGAATCTTCCACTTTATTTGCATCTCTGACGTAATCTTGTAGGTGTATGTTGCATGGTGTGGTCTGCCTTCCCGTTCCCGCAATACTACCCAATTGAATGTAAGCTTCTGGAAGATCTCTATGTAGATCCATGCAAGCACTTCTTTCCCTCATTTCAGTTCAGTTCGGTCAAAAGAATCCTATACAGTACTCACCAGATAACATAGATCACATTATACAATTCGTTCGTGCTTGCTGATCTTGCAAATTGGACGAATATCTCGGCCTTGTCTGCTAGTGTTAAAAAAAAGTAGACGGAAAGTCTCTCCCCCTTCATAAAATTTAACTGTTCGATGTTCTCGATCCACCTTGACCAGCTTTCAAAACCTTATGTGCCTGCCTAATGAATGGACATGCCAGCTACCTGTTTAACGAAAATCAAGGACGACTGGACCACAATATCCTCTCCTCAGCCTATTATTTTGGTGCCACCAGAAAGTACGTACATCAGCTACTCATCGATCCCTGGTTTTTCTTTTTCTTCTCCTGAATCCTCATGCTACATATAGACATATTTTGGAGTGTAGATTCACTCATTCTGCTTTGTATGTAGTCCACATTAAAATCTCTAAAAAGACTTATATTTGGGAACGGAGGGAGTAGTACAGGGTGTTTCAAGATTTCACAATCCTAAAAAAAAGGTCCTAAAAAGATTTTTGCCAAAAAAAAGAATGTTTCAAGGTGTATGTTTTTGCATCTCGTTCTTTTTTTACATGTAGTCATGCTCATGGAATGAAGGAATAGTAAAAATAATAAGTTTTCATCCACTACTCGATAGAAAATGTTAAAAATGAATACATACATATATTAAGATTTGGTCAATTCGGACACGCTAAGGAAACGAGAAAAAACAAAGGAAAAGGTGGTCCGGTGATGTGAAAATGATAAACCAGTACACGAGGGAAGATTGCAAAGACGGTTCGATGAAAAAGACCAGGGAGAGCTGCGATAGGACCAAGCCCAGCTCTACTCTGATCTCTAACTGAGTAGGAAATGTGATGGCCCTATGGCAGAGTTTCCTGTTCAGCCTCTTCAGTGTCCGTTACTGTTTATCTACAAATCGGCGCACACCATTTCTTTGTTAAACTGCTTAAAATCACAATGAGACATTCGAACCCGCGATCCTATTATTTCGTATAAGTTGCGGTAACCACCCTATACACCACAAATGTTGTGATTTATTAGTCCCTTTTTCTTTTATTCTTTCTTTCTGTTCGATCAATCCGAATTTCTATTGAACGGTGTTTTCTTTGTTTCTTTAATGTGTGAAACTTTTTTCAATTGAAAAGTTTCTTTCATATTGGTAAACCTTATTCACAAAACCAGTGGACTTTTTCAAATCGACGTCATCTTTTCAACTTTTTTGATTTTTCCTAAATTTTGTGAAGTTTTTTTGGAATTGGTGAAATTTTCTCAAATCGATATTCATGGTGAACTTGTTTTCTGATGAACTTGTTTTCTGATATTCAATTCTGATTTTCTCGAAGTTAATCGATTTTCATGGTGAACTATACAGAATTGAACAATATCAGAATTCTGATTTTCTCAAAAGTTCATGAATTTGAGAAAGTTCATGAATATCAGAATTTTCTCAATAGCAAAGAAAATCAGAACTCATGAAAATCAGAATGAGATATTGTTCATGAATATCATAATTGAACAATATCAGAATTTCTATCAGAATATATGATGAACGAATATCGAAAAGTTCATGAATTTCACCATGAATATCTGATGAACAAGTTCATCAGAATTGAAATTTCATCCTCTCAAGTTCATCGATTTTCTCAAAAAGTTCACGACTTGTTTTCTGATATTCATGAACTTTTTACAAATCGATGAATTTCGGTTTGGAATTCTTGAAATTTAGTCAAAATGTAAGTATTTTTCTAAATCTATTAACTATTTTCATATTCGTTAAACTATTTATGGTTGATTTTTTTAAAATTACCAATTTTCTTATCAAAATCATGAATTTTTGTCCAAATTTGTTAACCTTTTCAAGTTCATCAGAATTTCTCAAATTCGTGAATTTTCAAAAAGTTGCTGCTAAAAAAATTCAGCCATAATACAGTTAAATCAATGAGCCGTTTGCCCAGTTCGCGGACAATAGTTTTCTTCGACAACCTGGTTGTCCTCTTTGCCTCAGTCCTTGGACTTTGGGTGTCTCAAAAAAAGGTGTTGGACTTTGTTTGTGGAGCTAAAACGTATAAAATATATTTTGAACGAAATTGTTGTCTATTATAGAAAAGTCCATCATATATTGAAATTTTCTACCGAATAAGAAAAGAAGTTCATTGTACAGTGAAAAAATGTATATAAGAACAATTCACTTTATATACAAAAATGTTCAAAGCATATTAAAGAAAATGAAAATGTCTATTTGAATATATTTCCTGTATATAAAATATAGCAAAGAAAACTATAAAAAAATATGAAAACCACATCCAAAAGAAAAAAAATGATAAAAAGAACCAAAATAGAAAACCGAAAAGTAGCAAACCACAGAAAAACAAAATAAAAACTACAGGACCAGAGAACGAAACAGTAGCCAACGCAACCCCCCCACCCCACCCCCATACTGTGCCGGATCTAATCGACTCTCCCGCAAGCATCACCTCTCCTATTTGTCGCCTCCGCATCCATCTGAGCAAAGAATTTTCTATTCACAATTAGGGACCCGTTACCGCATGATGAATTCATGCGGAGGTTTGTCACGTTTTGAGCAATCTGGGTAGTGATATGAAAAGCAATACATGGGGATATTTTTTGGAGTCTCCTATCTACTCATTGTTCTATTCTCTCACGCCGACCCCAGATATAGGGGTTCTCAAGTGCAACCAACTGGCCAATAGTTCTCTAACGTACATGTTCCACCCCCAAACCTGTATATGGAGTACTTTGGCCCTTCTTAAATCATGAAACGAATTGGTCTTGCTGCATACGAATTGAAGTTGGTATGGTGGAGCTTGGTTCGTCTAGTATTTTACATCTTCCAACTCAAACAAGAAGTACCAAATCATACTCTAGTATATGAGAACCTGCCTAAATTGTCAATTTTTAATCATGCCAATGTGATTGCAAAAATGCTAGACATACACCTCATCAAGAAAGATAATGCCTCTTGACTTCACATACTAATTCAAAGGACTCATCTCCCTATTTCATTGGCTACTTGGGAAGACTAAGAGACAACTCAGCATTGCTTTCCAATGGCACCAACATGCAGACAAGCTAGTTCTTTAGCCAAGGCCCATTTCAGCGCGGCCTCACTTACAGATAAGCACACACAGTCAAATGTCACAACAACGATCTAATCGGCTACAGCCAGTGCTACGTCTCTCTTACTGCAAGGCAGAAGGAAGCGTAGCCTCAAGAGTTCATCTTAGTGGGCCGGCTCAATATTCCAGTTTTGGGAAGCTTCTACAGACAGGTTTTAGAACTTTCTGCACAATTTTGAAAAGGTTCCACACATTTGGTTTACCTTTTTTCTGCACCGTGGTTCTTAAATACATGTTGACTTTATTTAAACACACGTTGAAGTTTATTCATATACAGGTTGAACATTCTTAAGTACACCATGAACATTTATACGAGTACATGATGACATTTGTAAACACACAATTAATATTGTTAAATACAATATTTTTTAAAATACGAACATTTTGTCAACATTATTTTTAAAAATTTAAATATATGTATCATTTGTACAAAACAATTTTTAATGGTATGAATAGTGTTTTTAAATTACCGGACAAGTTTTTGAATTTTTTTAAAAAATAGTGCTCAATGAAACATTAAAGTAAAGAAGCAAAACTTAAACCAGTCTTTATTATATAACTCTCAACTCGATTAGATAGATAGATCGATCACAAAACTAGCACTCAAAAATAGATCATACTAAACTTTTATTCGACTAAATCACCGAATAACTAAAGAGGGAACTAAAATAAGTAGATATAAGAAAAGTGATGGTGATACAGGCGCCACCTCCTATTGGGTCGGCTCAAGGAGGGGAGGATTATCTCTCTCCCTACTACCTATATATGCTAAAGGTTTTGGCACTTTTGGATATGCAGGCTTTTGGAGCTGTTGTCCCAACACAGAGTTTTTTTGGAGCTCTTGTCCTAACACATATGTAGTTAGTGCTCTTCCTAGTGTAGCAACCATCTACAACACATAGATTTTTTGGGGGTGTGTCATGCTACCATGAGTACAAATGAAGGGTCAAGTGTAAGGAGGGTGAAGGTAGGACCTCACAATAGAAACACTCGGCTTCTTGAAGTTCTGGCAGAGACATTCTGAGCTCGGAGCACAAAGCATCGAAAGATGAACAAGAGTCATATGCACATATGATTGACAAGTTTGCCTACCGGTGGAATATCACGCCATCGGTTATGCTACCATCCAACCATCAATGGTTGTGAAAAAGACCATGATCTTGAATAATTCACTTTCAATTATGAGATATATTGATTTGAGTGGGACCGCACTTTGTATCAAAATTGGTAAAAACACTAGTGCAAATTAATTATGGACAATGTCTAATTGAATCTTGTGTTTATTGTTGTAGATCAATGGCTAGCAATATGTTCAAGTTAGCCCTTATGGTTAGAGAAAGAAAAGTTGGCTGCCAATGGGGGAAACTATGCAGATTGGATCTCGAACCAGAGATTTGTTCTTAGGAGTGCTAAGAAAGTGTATGTGCTGGATCTGCCTCTAGATGATCCTCCCGTGGCAGATGCACTGCAGGAAGTTGCAGCTGCTTTTACTGCTCGTAGTGCTGACAATGAGTTAGTCTAGAGCCTCATGTAGACTTTCATGGATCCTGATGTACAAAAAAAGTTTCGAAGCATTTATGGACTATATTCTTCACTTTTTCCCCCTAAATTAAGTTCAAATAAGACAACTCACTACACATGAATATTTATCACATGTAGCAAAATACTAGAAAAACACATTCTAGAATGTGAGACGTAACTGAGGCATCGGCGTGAGGCGAGCGCGAAACGGGCGGCGCAGAGGCACTCTTATGTGGTGATGCCCCCAGGACGTGTGTTCTCCAGCATCCTTTATATGAGTATTATTTAGTACTCGATCACTCCAGCCTCCTATCATTAATTTAACATTACACATTACTAAACCTCAAGTGGGAGCTAATGTACGTTAATACTTGTACTATCACAAGTCACACCGCCATTTTCAAAACAATTAAAATAATCATATTTGATCTCGAACTCCAAGCAGACAAAGAAATTACTACAAAATGGTGTAAAATAATGCAATAGATCATTGAGAAATATTTTGTTGCAACAAGCACCATGAAATAGTAGAGAATTGGACATATTTAGGGGGGAAATGGCACTATACGAAGGAAAAAAAAGATTGCGATGAAGATGAGGTCGCCTATGCCAATGGCGTTTATGCTGGTTACCTTGTGATGTTTTGGAGCTACATCTAGCCACTCGACGAGGCATCACATCCTATTTTTCTCACTTTCTTTGTTATCCTGATCCCGATCTGACACGTGTTAATTAGGCACACACACACACGCCCATGCCTCGTGCTCTAAGGGTACCCTCCAAATAGTCTTTCACTGATTTATATTGCCATTAATTTAGACACAAACCATTACTATTTCCATATTTACTTTTTGTATATTAACTATCCAATTTTAAGAAAGAGGACATATTCATATCTAATAGTGGCCTTCTTCAATGGAGCAAAACATAAAACTTTGTGTAAAATTTTGTGCTAACTATCTTGGAATGTTAGAAAATTCATATGCACATGTGCACATCGTTAATAGTTAGAACTTAAATGTGAAAGACTATTAATTTTGTTCTAACATTCCAAGATAGTTAGCACAATATTTGACACAATGTTTTATGCTTTGTTCCATTGAACAAGGCCACTAATATATATTAATATGTCATTTGTTTATTAAAATTGGATAGTTTGCATATAAAAAGTAAATATAGAAAAGAGTAATGGTTTGTGTTCTAATTAATGGCAATATAAATTAGTGAAAGACTATTTGGCGGGTACCCGTAGAGCAGGAGGCATGGATGTGTGTGTGTGTGCGTGCGTGCCTAATTAACACGTGTCAGATCGGGATCAGGATAATAAAGAAGGTTTGGAAAATAGGATGTGATGCCTCGTCGAGTGGCTAGGTGTAGCTCCAAAACATCATAAGGTAACCAGCATAAACACCATTGGCTTAGGCAACCTCATCTTCATCGCAATCTTTTTTCCTTCGTATAGTGCCATTTCCCCCTGAATCTCTCCAATCCTCTACCATTTCATGGTGCTTGTTGCAAAAAAATATTTCTCAATGATATATTGCATTATTTTACACCATTTTGTAGTAATTTCTTTGTCCGCTTGGAATTCAATTTCAAATATGATTATTTAAATTGTTTTGAAAATGGCGGTGTGACTTGTGATAGTACAAGTATACACGTACATTAGCTCCCACTTGAGTTTTAGTAATGTGTAATGATAAATTAATGATAGGAGTCTGGAGTGATCGAGTACCAAATAATTCTCATATAAAGGATGCTGGAGAACCCATGTCCTGGGGGCATCACCACATGAGAGTGCCCTCCTCACCGCCCGTTTCCCGCTCGCCTCACGCCGATGTCTAAGTTACATCTCACATTTCCTAGAATGTGATTTTTTTTCCTAGTATTTTTCTAAATGTGATAAATATTCATGTGTAGTGAGTTGTCATCTTTGAACTTAATTTAGGGAAAAAGTGAAGAATATAGGGAAGAGGCTCAACTTTTGCCAGTGCTCAACGTAACTTCATCCTACAACACAACCTTATTACTTATTACATCACACATCCTGTGAGAGTTGTGTCATGCTTTTTTTCAGCACTCTTTTTCGCACACACACAAAATTATAATGCGTTTAGAACCTAATATGTAACACCACCCTTCGGGAAACCCCTCATTATGGCATGCCTCAACACATTGACGCGGCTTGCATAAAGGGGTGGTATAGCTCATGCTGAATACTCTGCATATCTTGGTATGCGAGCCTACAAAACAACAAAGAAAATATGGTATTTAAAAAATTAGATCCAACGATGTACTATCAAGAAACAACATACAAATATGCGCATGGAGTATGAATTTCTCTTATATCTTTCAAATAAAAAATGCATTAAGGAAGTGCCTTTTTCTTCATATAATTTTTTGAGGAAACGCTTACCAGGAACTAAAAGAAGTGGAATGTGTAGTAGAAGGAATATCAGAGTTGGCACCTTGACACGTCCCATGTCTTCAAGAATAAATAGTCACAAAGGCAAGTAAACAAAATAAGGAAAAGGTACAACAAAATAGGCTACGCCATGATATATAGCATGGAAAGATGAGATCTAAAAATGTTATTGATAGGGTAGTGTAATCCTATCAAAAATATATGCATGATACTAGTATGATATAATATCTGAAAGATATATCTTTTTATGCATGAAAGCTATTCTACATGAAGATATGAACCAAAACATTTATGGACTATATTTATGTAGACATTTAGTTCTACCTACATGCTGCAATTTTGATATTCCATCTTTAAGATGTTGCGTGGAAGCCATAATGAAAGAAGATATGAACCACCAAATTTATGGAGTATAATAATATGGACACTTAACTTCTAACTATTAAAGACGTGCACATGTGCATATGGATTTTCTAACATTCCAAGATAGTCAGCACAAAATTTTACACAAAGTTTATGTTATGCTACATTGAACAAGGCCACTATTAGATATTAAGATGTCTTTTTTCTTAAAATTGGATAGTTAAAATATAAAAGGTAAATATGGAAAGAGTAATGGTTTGTGTCTAAATTAATGGCAATATAAATAAGTGAAAACCCTAGTAGTGGCGCGGGTTTAGAGTCCCTCAATAGCGCGGGGCCAGCGCTACTGCTACAGCGCTACAGCTAACTTTTAGCAGTAGCGTATATTCTACCCGGGGCTACTTCTACCTACACCTACCAGTACTGTGTTTCCTACCTACGCTACAGCTAATATTCTATAGCGCGGCTCTATGACCCACGCTACTGGTAAACAAAAGCTGCTACTACTCCAAAATCCCCCCCCCCCTTCTGCTAAGATTTTCTCTATTTTTGTTTCCTCTGCGTAGTTACTCTGTATTTATATTTTTATAGGTTTTATACAATTACAACATACATATACATTGAAATTATATGAAAGAAGAATGTGCCATCATCATCATCATAATCATAAAAGTGGTACAACATAGTATCATCGTATCATCGTCATCATTGTTATCCAACACAAATGATGTTGATCTCATCATCATCTCGAAATAGTGATACAAGTTATCACATGTCTCCTAGTGGTCATCACCTACACATGTTTCATCATCCATCTAAACTATGGCATACAAGAGAAGAGTGATGACGATGAGGAAGAGCGAGATTATGTAGTACTTCTTGAGGCGTTGATTCTGAATCCTCTCTTACGCTAGTGTGAACCTCAAGTAACTAGCTTTGGCTTCCCTTTTGCTATGAAACCCTTTCTGGTTTCTGCCCGGGAAGCGGTGCACTTGGGCCTAACACTGGCCACTCGTCGTACACTCCTGGAACATGCCATATGTACACGACATACTACTTCTTCCCCATCGATGATCTATGTACCTGTTAGAGAAGCATCGTCATCACATGAATTCGACGATAATATGCAACATAATATACTTGCACAACACTTAGATAAAGAGATAGCAGATAGAAGCAAAATATTAGCAACAATAATATGCAACAAAATATACTTGAGCAACACGAATAGAAAGAGTTAGCAAATAGAAGGAAGCAACATATAGTAGACATAATTAATGAAGTTCATCGTACCCAACCTAATTAACTAGAGCGCGACATTGTTTACATCACACAAAGTTTCATCATACACAAATTCAAAGTTTCTTCACACAAAGTTTCATCATACTGAAAGTCAACCATTCAATGTTCCATCCTTCCAAATCCGGGAGGATGCACCCTAGCTTCGCGAAAGGCGTATTGTCCAGACGTTGTAGGGCTAAGTGAGTTCAGACGTCGGGCCATGATATTGGGCCGCAATGGAACAACCCATTCTTGTTGATGACTTCTTTCATGCGATAGAAGTCAGTTCAGTGCTGATCATCTAGTAAGGCTCCTAAGCTTTCAGCCCATTTGTGGAAATGGGCATCTGATGAAGATGTCATGCGAAGTGTTTGCCGATCCCGCCTAAACTCCAGCATGTCATGGATGACGTAGAATTCATCCATATATTTGGGTGCCGGTTGCTAGACGCACGAGCAGTCAGTCTTATGGTTGAAACACGATGCGCCATTCTTTTGTTTTTTGACCTTCATGTGGCCCCCCATCAAGCTGAAGCTCAGGATAGCACTATCCAGAACACTCATGATATGTGTGTAATCTTTCTTCCATATGTTCTTGGACGTGTCAAAATATATGGCTTATGAGACTTGTGGGAAAAGAATGATGAGGACGGCGCGCCCCTCGCTTACATGGGATGATAAGGATGTATGTGTTATATTGTCTTATGAGACTTGTGGGAAAAGAATGATGAGTACACTTCAAATTAGTCTCCATATGAAAGGATGTATGTGTTATATTGTCTATGTGTGAATGACTTACATGGGATGATAAGGCAGGAGAATCGTTTCCCTGTCCTTATTGGAAACCAAAAGTCTCGCGCATGCACTCCGGTATCAGAGGCACGCACTGCTCTCTGCGAGAGACAAAGGGCAAGGGAGCGGGATGAGGCATACAACTCCACCTCCTCCGACGACGCCCAAGATCCACACCAGCCACGACGCCTACAGCTGCGGCGGCGACCGGAAGGGCAAAGGCCTGGCGCGGAAGTGGTGATACCACTCCTCCTCCCATGTTTATATCGTTTGTAGTTGTTGATGTTTAAGAATTTGTCCGGCGACGAACTCAGATGATCATTTGGATGATGTGAAGCTCGTTGAATGTCTGTTTCAGCAGATTTTGTTGTCCGTTTGCAGCATATTTTGTTGGCCGTTGTTTGATCACATAGAGTAGCTCACATTGCACGTCTAGTATGGATACATGGTGCCAGATATGAGATACGTGGATGTGGAGAGCGACATATGAGAAAGATTGTGTACATTGCGCCAGATTGTTGGCAAAATATGACAAGCTACTGAAGGAAAATGAATGCGGTGAAAATTGGCACGAACCTCATGCTTTGAGGCATCTTCAATGCAACAAAATGATTTTTCTAAAAAAAATCATTTTTTTAATTAACTGTTCACCAGGAGAAAAAAATTCGAAATTGAAAAAAATCAACTATTTTTTGAATCTACCATTCACCCGGTTAAAAATCGAATTTATGTTTTGAATTTTAAAATATTGACTTTTTTAATTCACAAATCACCAGGTCAAAACCGGTTAACAGGGAGATAAGGGTTGAATTGACCGGTTTTGAGAGTTGGGAGTTGTAATTTATAAGGTATTGGAGTTCGGATTGTAAATTAGACTAGGGCAATAGTTCGGGGTTGAACTGTGCACTTCTCTCCTTTTGATACGTTGGATGAAATTTCACCATTACATTGAAAAAATTCAGTCGTTAGTAAGATAGTAATATAGAAAATATTTTGATTCTTGTCAAAATATTTCTCTACCACATTACTTAGCTGCATAAAGGATACCAAACTTACGCCAAGTTTCCTAGAATTCTGGTTGGATTTCAGTACAACAATTTTTTTATGTTTTTTGTCATTAGGAAAGTTGTGATTGTACTAACATACCACTACACATTCAATCCTGAGCGTCATTTGTGCATCAAAGTTGTGCGGCCAAACTTCTCCTTTTTGTTTCTCGCAAAAAATAAAGAGCATTTGAATTGAAACTTTGCAGGTACTACCAGTGTTTCTTATTTTGGTGCAATGGAAACTTTTAAAAATGATACAACTCGTTAGAAATTTGAAAAAAAATTATGTCATAAAAAAATCAGAAACATTTATACAAAGAGTGGCACTTGTGTATACTTGTGACATAATAAGTTTCAATGCCAGTTGCTCTCTTGTGTGGAAGAAATAAAAAAAGAGAAATTTCTATATGAGGATAGCAATGAATCCTGACGCAAACTGAATGGTTTTGATAGAAAGTGAAGCTTCATGAGGGGAATGAAAAAATCCACTTTATTTCAGTAGGTAAATATTAGTATACTAGGACAATGCCCGTGCATTGCTACGGGAAAACATAATTTTATGACATATCTTACTGTGTGAATGTGTGTGTTTTTTTTTGTCAAGAGGTTGGCAATTATGAAACAAAATTTCTCTCTCTCTCTCTCTCTCTCTCTCTCTCTCTCTCTCTCTCTCTCTCTCTCTCTCTCTCTCTCTCTCGGCCTGATGCTCCATCATCCATGAGCTTTGTTCTAGTTCAGACGAGTCCCTGAAAAAGTCCACGTTGGCTTGGCATATTATCACATCTAGTAGTGCCCAGTTCGGCATTCTAATTCATAATTCGATTTCAATATGATTCAACAGAAGTTAACTAAAGGGAAATGTCATGTTCGAACCATATGAACTACAAAATACAATTTAGATACAAAATATAGAAACAAATTAATATCGATCTACAAATTGACATATCTTCCCTACACGAGGGAATCCCCAGCTGCGATAATGAAGTCATAGAGGCAGCTGATGCGTTCCTATGTGCTAATTTTAGAGCCATAAGCGCCCCTTCAAATAAATGTGAATGGAAGAGAAAATGGTTGATTATTTCTTACCTATGTTGCTATGGATGACAATTTTAGCAGATGAATCAAACAATGATCAAGTGAAATGGATAAAGTTAATGAAACCTTTAAGAGTGAAAACTATGATATGACCTTTGATATTTGCCTTTCCAGGTTGGTGTAGGTCGGGCACACATTGTCCAGGAGCACCACGAGGGAGGTGTGCTCGATCGGCAAGTGCGTCAAGAGCTCGCTGTTGTAAAGCCCGAGCATGGCTGTGGAAATCTGCAGTAGGAAATGATTTCATCAACATGATCTATCTGCAACAGCCATAACAGTACCTATGATTGTTCTGCGCAAAAACAAATAGTACCTATGATGGTGGTTAGATCTTTAATTTCGTGCCATAGTTACTGATAGTGAGACATCCTTTGTAACCTGCAGAAGTACCACTTGAAGCCGATCGCACAAAATTCGGGACTGGGTGTTGTGAAGTAAACTTTGTCGTTCGCAGAAGCAAAGCCACATGTTAGTATATATGTATTCTTCAGATTCAGATTTCAGAAATACTATCAATCTTTGAGATTTGATCATGCAAATAGTATCCAGATGCGTACTAAAACTAAAAAAGATCCTGAAATCATCTGACAAAAATCCCCAAGCATTACATCTTTTCATCATACGCAATTCAAGATCATCGACTAAACAAACTCTTCTAAAGGATAAGAATTCTATAAAACCAAAGCATCATATTTCTCATAGATCTGAAAGAAGAAGAAAAAAAAGACCAACAAGTGCAAATTGAAACGAGAGAATAAGCTCACCTGGACGTGATGCCATTGAGCGTGCAGTTGCTCATCTCTGGCTCGACCACCTTCTTTCTTATTATTCTGGTGTGGCGCTCCATCTTTACCGTACCGGTCCTGCCGCATAAGCCATCCGCTATCCAGCACCGCCCCGCCATGTTCTTCTCATCTTGTTCTTCTCATGTAGTCTCTTCGTCGCTTGTCATGCAAAATTAGCATTGTGTTCTCCTCGAGCAGCACGCTCGATGGTGGCTTTTCCTGATCATACCCATGATCTATGTCGCCACCGCCATGTGATCTTCGATGACGTTCACACAGCTCTCGTGGTCCTCATGGTGCACCGAGCGCGCACGAGGTGACTCGTCAGCACGTCCATGGCCTTATTTGCGCGGTAGTCCTGCAAGGTGTCGCGTGGATGTCGTGGACAGAGGCGGCCATGTATGCGTCGAGTTCTGCGGGTCGGCGTTTGGAGAGATGTGGCGAGGGCGACGTCGGCGGTTTCGGGGCCATGATCCCCGTGCGCCGCGCTTGGTGAGGTTGAGTTGCGCATGAGGCTGAGTCATCGAGTGTTGTAAGGGCTGAGGCATTCAATTTTTTGCAAGATTAAAGGGGCGAGGGGATTCAATCGGGAGGGTTGAGTGGACTGCGAGATTAAAGGGGTGAGAGGATTGCGAGATCAAATTTTCGCCTTGGGAGGAAAGTGATCAGTATTTGCTGGTTTTTTAATCGTCATTGATTAGCTTGCCAAATCATGCGAAATAGGAAATCAGGAGGGTGGAGCGTACCTAAGGAGGGATGGAAGAAAAGGTTGGACGAAAGATTTGACGTAAGAGGGGAGAGGGAACCTTATGTTTATTTTTTTTGAACATCAGTACAGACACGAGCGCTCATATACACGCGCATACACTCACCCCTATGAACGCACACATGCACACCCTACCCCTATGAGCACCTCCGAAAGACTGAGCCCGCATATCATCTTGAGATTTATGAGTCACCGTAGGCGTCTCGTCGTCGACGGGAACGTCTCCTAGAGATTTGGTAAAAAAAGAGATGAATTTGTCAGCATCAGGACTTGGAGCCGAATATAATATAATACACAACATCCTTCAAGTTTCCTCAAATTTTGGTTGGATTTCAGCCCAACTCAAGCCAAAAATTTCTATACCATGCATCTGGCCAAGATGAGGATCTCTAGAAATTGCAGAAAATTCAGTGCAGTCATGCCAGAAATTAATATTTCATAAGAGCATCTCCAACAGAGGCGTTAAAAAAGGCGCGCGCATGAAAAAATGGCTTTTTAGCGTGCGCGCGACCTAATCGGCAGCTCCAGCAGATGCCAAAAATCGCGCGCGCACTAAAAACCACTCCGCGCGCCAAACAGAACTGCACCACGCTCTGCTTTTTTCCAGTGTCCCCTATCGCGCGCTGTACGGCGACTCGCCCGCGCGAATGACCACCAACCGCCGGATCTGAAATATCCACTCGCGCGCGCGACTTCTCCATCCTCTTCAGCTACCTGTCGGCGCTTCCCCCCGCTGTTCCCCATCGCGCGCGCCGCTTCCCCCTCTTCCCCGGTGGCCACCGGTGCTTCCTCCACCGCGGCCGCCCCTCGAGTTCCTCGTTCCGCCGACGAATAGCGCCGGCGAGGGTTTGCAGCTCGGCTCCCGCAAGGTGTTTGACAAAACGCTCTTTTTTTACAGCGCCCGCTGAAGCGGCACGCTGGCGCGCTAAAAATTTACAGCGCCTGGTGAAGCAACTGCGTAGTTCGCCCACTGGAAAATATAGAGCGCTATAGCGTCGCTAATAGCATGCTATAGCGTATTGAGAATTGCCTCGCTAAATATATCGATGTATAATGTCTCGCTAATAGCACGCTATAGCGCGATATAGCACGCTAATAGCATATTTTTGAGGTAGCCGCTATTTTGCTGTAGCGCGTTATTTTTTTCATTGTTCGCCGCTCAAAAGCGCTATTTCGGCACTATAAAAAACTTTTGGCACGCCGCGCCTGCGCACGTCTATTGGAGATGCTCTGAGCAACAAGATCTCGCACCACGATTTTGCCTAGGGGCCATTACAAAGCGTATTCACGTTTGAACCCGGACTCATCTACACTCTATGAAGAGTAAATTGGAAAAACATTCTAGATATTTTTGACATCGAGGATGCTCGAGTAGACAAGGAGTACCAGGAAGAAGCCCCAGTCCTAACACGCAGAGCCAAGCTTGGCGACCTCCGCTTCCGGGAACTTTGGGTCAAGCAGAAGCAGAAGCTCTCGTCGTCGCCCACGACAACCCCGTCCCTGGCCTCATCTGACCGGACAGACAGTCGGGTATTACAGCCCGAAATCTGAGCCTTGCTGATCACCTTGTCACCGACGCTGTCCATGGATCCGGCTGCGTACCCTTCCGTGCGTGTCCCCCTAGCTAGCTCCTCCGAGCAATGATTGCTGAACGGAATTGCCCGGTTTGTATGGTTTTTGTTCTTGTAGTTGGGTAGGTGGTGGGTTGAGTTGTGCGCCCAGGTGAGAATCCACTTAAGCTAATGGTTTGGTTTCCTCGGTGTGTTTTTTTTTTTGAGGGAATGCCATCATGGCTACTTTATTGACTTGGTAATATAGTTACATCGTTGCAATACCAGAAAAACTTGGGGTTCATTGACCCATTTACAAGAAGAATTACTATCATAAGCATATTTTGCTAAAGAGTGGCAACACAGTGCATAAATTCTACACATCCTATCATGCCAGCAAGGATAAAACAATTTGCATAGATAGCCGATGTTTCGCTCCATATCCTTTCATGTATTGCACATGCATTGATGACCTCTGTCGAGTCGGATTCAATCTGAATAGCCGATCTTTTCTTGGTGTTAGTTAGGGATGAAAATGGAGCGGAAAGCTTCCGCGTTTCCGGAGGAAAAATGAAAACATAGAGGAAATATGAAAACGGAACTGAAAACAATAGCCAAAATATATGAACCCTTTTTTACCTACAACTCAGGAGCTAACATTTATGATAGTGTGCTCAAATTCCCAGGCAATTATTAATTTTTCTTACAGGAAGGCTAACATTTATGTCCTCTATTTCATATTTATTGTCGCTCAAAATAATGTATGTCGTATCCTATATCCTATATACTTAAAAAGTTCATTTCCACTACCATATTTATCTAAACATGCATGCTATCCACATCAGCATCTAGCCACGTCAGGTCGTCAGCTACTCTAAACATCTATACATGTCATGCCATGCCTTCAGTTTCCATTTGCATGCAAACAGACCGAAGCCCAGCCCCTCCTTTACGTTTTGTTTCCTGCTGTAGTAAACAACTTTACCCACTTTATGCATTCTCCCGTGTCATTAATTAATGTTTAACAAATGCATAGTTCTTCTCTACCTTATAAAGTTGCACCACACCATCTGATTCGTCTCCCTTAATCAGCGACACCATTACACTCTTTCCCTTAAACTCCCTCATGCCATCCAACTTCCTGCAAATTGCAGCGTGTCATAATGGCAAATCAAGGATTAGAAGCCCCCATTGGGCATTGTGTTTTGGTAACCGCATGCTCAGCTCCAGTTAGATCACCTGCCTCTGATCATGTATCCGGACGGAGCGGACGGTGATCTAGGGCCTCGCGTTCCACTTCCTCTCCTAATCTCCCTACCCGGGCCGTTCTGTCATCGGGTGCCAAGCACCTACAAGTTACTGCTGCTTTAATTGCTTAAGGCGTTGAATTCGAAGACCTCCATCATCGACCGGCCACATGCCGCCTGCTGCAGCCCGCATGAACTTCACCCTCTGATCGAACTTTGGTGCCATCTCGGGCGCCTCCACCCTGTCTCTCTTCCCTGTTGCAACATGCACAAGTCCCCTGCTCTTATCTAGCCTTCGACTGCAGCACAGACCGCGCCCATGAGCAGGTAAATAACCAATGACGCCAATCCTTGATTATGTCTCCTAAATTAATCTTGCCTTGTAGTTAATTTTCTTTTTGCACCTCTATTTCATCTCATACTGATTATAGTGCTTGGCGAAATTTGGATTCTCCATTGCCTACAGGCCCTCCCCGTCATGGCATCTGTACCATGTAGCTTGCTATTTCTTTTTTTGTGTGTGAAATGTAACAGTTTATTCCAAATTGCTCAGTTCCTAGTCCTCCTATTATCCTGCTACTTTAGCATAAGGTTATGCTACATGGTTTCCTTATTATGTCGTCCCCCTCATGACATCTATACCACGTGGCAGGATATTCCTTCTTTGTTTTGAGGGAATCGTATGAGGCTATTCCTAATTGCTCCATTACTAATCTTCATATTGTCTTGCAACTTTACCATGAGCTACATGATTTACTAATTATTTTTGCCATGCCTTCTTAATTCTGTTCAGAGATGGATGAAAGATCGAATTACTTTTCACCCGAAGGATGCATGTTTATTGATTTTTTTTTTTGGTTTTTTTGTCAAATTATGCTATCTGATCATTTATTTTATATCAGAACAATGAAGCATATATTATTAAGGTGTATGTGTTAGACTTAATCCAGTAGGATCACTTAACAGATCATAAGCCAGGCATTAGATCACCTAATTGCATATGAACAGAGAGGGGTTGAGTGATCTTACCACAAATGGAAGAAGCCATTGGTGTAGGCGATGCGAAGTCCCGTGCCTGCTCGATGCAAGCGTGATGCAGGCTTGGGGTAGATGTTCGCAGCGGGTAGCGGCGTCCCTCCGGGCGCCACCGGCACTGCCCTAGAACAGGGGCAGTGGTAAGAGATGATCTTCCCGTCGTGCAGCGCTCCCCCAGATCGGTTAGGGTTTTTGGGATGTGGGGAGCAGGAGTAAACCTTACGAGAACTAGTCTGACCTAGGTGTCGGTTGCTCCCCCATCTTTTTATGTGCGCTGGCGACAGGGGACCAAAACCGTAGTTGGTTAGGGTGCCCTCGATAAGGGCGCGTAAGTTGAGACCGAGGGGTACGAACGTTGGTTCGTGACCTCCCTGTTTCTCTCTTTAACATAACTTTATTTCTGGTCTTTTATTTTCGTTTTGGCCCATTGGGCCTCTAGATCAATACCAACATTCTCCCCCTTGATCATTAGGCTCAATGACTTTTGTCCATTCTCCATAGGAATAATATACCAGAGTAAGGTGTTACAATAGCCGATGAAAAACAATTGAACCTCAATACTCATAGCACACATCCTATTTCAAAGTGGAACACATTTTACTTATTGGGAGTGGTTTATATTAGCGGTCCCATAATTCCAGAATCAAGAGGCTTCCAATAATCCCATGCCGGCTACATGCTCACGTAATATATTGGGTGGCAAGCCTTTAGTAAGCGGATCCGCAAGCATATGTGTCGTACTGATATGCTTAACATTAATAGTTTGATCCTGGATTCTATGTTAAACAACACGGTACTTTAGGTCAATGTGTCTGGCAGCAGCACTTGACTTGTTGTTATTCGCATAGAAAACTGCGGGTTCATTATCGCAGTACAATGTCAGTGGTTTGGAAATGTTGTCAACCACTTTAAGTCAGGGAAGGAAATTCTTTAGGAATACAGCCTGCCCTGTGGCCTCAAAACATGCTACATATTATGCTATCATCGTAGATGAGGCAACTATCTTTTGCTTGGAGCTTTTCCACGATATGGCTCCTCCAGCGAGTGTGAATATATAACCTGGCGTGGATTTCATACTATCCACACACCCGGCAAGATCAGAGTCTGAATAACCAATAACTTCCAGGTTATCAGACTTTCTATATGTAAGCATGAAATCTTTAGTACCTTGCATATAACGCAAGATTTTCTTTGGGGCCTTCCAGTGGTCCAGTCCTGGATTAGATTGAAATCTGCCAAGCATCCCGGTTACAAAAGCTAAGTCAGGGCGTGTACATACTTGAGCATACATGATGCTTCCGACAGCTGAAGCATAAGGAACTGACTTCATCTGATCAGTTTCATTTTGGTTCCTCGGACATTGGAATGTCCCAAACTTATCACCCTTAACTATGGGGGCAGGTGAGGAAGAGCACTTATGCATATTGAATTTCTTTAGTACTCTCTCAAAGTATGTCTTTTGCAATAGTCCTAATGTTCCTATTGACCTATCTCGATGAATCTCGATGCCAAGGACATATGAGGCTTCACCAAGATCCTTCATGTCAAATTTTGAGGATAGAAATCTCTTGGTCTCATGCAGCATATCTTTATCGCTGCAAGCCAATAGAATATCATCCACATATTGGACTAAAAATGTGAACCTACTACCTTTAAATTTAACATATATGCGGTTGTCCACTTCATTCTCTTTAAAACCAAAAGTTCTAATAATCTCGTCGAACTTGAGGTACCACTGCCTTGAAGCTTGCTTCAAGCCATATATGGATTTCTTTAAACGACATGCCATATGTTCTTTTCCTTCCACGACAAAACCTTCAGGTTGAGTCATGTAAACTTCTTTTTTTAAGTCACCATTCAAAAACGCCGTCTTGACATCCATTTGATGCAACTCCAAATCATAATGAGCTACAAGTGCCATGACAATTCTAAAAGAATCTTTGGATGACACAGGCGAGAATGTCTCCTTATAATCCATTCCTTCTCTCTGTGTAAAACCCTTTGCCACAAGTCTCGCTTTGAACCTCTCTGTGTAAAACCCTTTGCTACAAGTCCCAAACATCATTCGAGCTCATAGATTTCAATTCGTCTTCCATGGCTACCAACCATTTGGACGAGTCTTCACTTTTAGTGGCTTCTTTATATGAGGTTGGATCTTGTGTCTTCCCTATGTCATTTTCATCCTCACACATGAAAGTGACATAATCGCTAGAGATGGCCTTTTTCTTTTCCCGTTGTGATCTTCTCGTAGGCTCATTAGTATGTGCATTTTCTCTTGCCTGAGAAGGTTTAGGATTAACATTGGGTTGAGGCTCATCATTTGGCTGAGGATCCTCATCAGGCTGAGGATCTTCATTATGCTGAGGCTCCTCGTGGGGTTGAGGATCCACTTCAGGTTCAAGATCACCAGTAGGTGTCTCGTGCATATTAGGCATAGGGATAAAGTTCTGTTGGATAGTCTGGGATGGAACGTACACCCGCTTCTCCTCAAGATCAATCGCCCTAACCTCAGTGACTTCATTATCCTCAAAAAACACTGCTTGCCTAGTTTCCACAAACTTGGTGGTATGACCTGGGCAATAAAATCGATATCCTTTTCCTCTATATGAGGGTACCCAATGAAAAAACAACTAACTGTCTTTGGGTCCAATTCTTAATATGTGGACTGAATACTTTAGCTTCAGCCGGGCAGCCCCACACTCGCAAGTAATTCAAGCTCGGTTTCTTTCCTGCCCACATCTCGTAAGGTGTGCTCGGTGCTGACTTAGTTGGAGCAAGATTTAGGATGTGTGCAGCTGTTTTCAATGCCTCCATCCAAAGGCTTACTGGTAAGTTCGCATGACTAAGCATGCTACGTACCATGTCCATAAGAGTGCGGTTGCGACGCTCAGCTACGCCATTTTGCTGAGGTTCACCAGGCATTGAATATTGGGCAATTATTCCATTTTCAGCAGGATATTTTGCGAACGGTCCTGGAATTTGCCCATAAGGAGCATGCCTACCATAATATTCTCCCCCGCGATCATACCGTACTACTTTGATCTTTAGGTTGAGTTGATTTTCAACCTCGGCTTTATAAATCTTAAATTTGTCCAAAGCTTCGAATCGATCACGTATGGGGTAAATGTAGCCATAGTGAGAGAAATGATCTGTGAAGGTAATGAAGGAATCAAAACCATCCATAGACTTTACGTTAAAAGGTCCGCATATGTCAGTATGAATAAGTTCAAGGACCGATGTGGCTCTTACTGCTCCTTTCTTAATTGTTTTCACATATTTTCCCTTAATGCAGTCAATACAATTGCCCGCATCAGAGAAATCTAGCGGATGAAGTATTTCTTCTTTAATCAATCGTTCCATTCTCCCCCTCGAAATGTGGCCCAAGCAACGATGCCACAATTTCGAAGAAGGATTGTTACTTCTCCCATTCTTTTTATGATGGCGTTCATTCATATTCATTTCGCAGAGATTCACACACATAGGATAACCGGAAGGATTTAACATATAAAGTTTGCCTCGTCGGACGGCGAGACCAACATCCTTATTACAATACTTTAAAAAACATTGTTTCTCCCCAAAGGTACAATGAAAACCAAAATCATCTAAACATGAAACTGAAATCAAATTCCTACTCAAAGTAGGCACATAAAGAACGTCCTTGAGCTGAAGTAGGAAACCAGTGTGCAACTTCAAGGTGAGGGAGCCCACGGCTTCAACTTCAGCCTCCTTCCCATTCGCGACATTAAGTCTTCTTGTTCCCTTTAGGGTGTGGCTTATATGGAATCCTTGCAAAGAATTCGCGACATGAACGGTCGCACCTGAGTCAATCCACCATGTAGATTCAGAAAAATCAACATATAAAGATTCATCTACAAGAGTGATATCATCCTTACGCCTTTTATTCAGCCACTTAAGAAAACCTGGACAATCCGCCTTGACATGATTTGGCGGCTTCCAAAAATTGCAAAGTCTTTCTCCAGCGGCATTTGTAAGATTAACTGGAATAGCCGTTGGAGGAGCGGAACGTGAACAACTTGCCTCATTGCATTGCTTAGGCTTTTGAGGATTCTTTTTGAAAAACTGCTTTTTGTTGGGCACATTATTGTTATGAGCATGGTTCTCATGCTTCCTTTTCCCAGAACTAACATGGAAAGCTTGATCTTTTTGTTCACTCTTAATTCTCTCTTCCTCCTGAACGCAATGTGCAATGAGTTCAGGTAGTTTCCATTTGAATTCAAGAGAATTATAGTTTACCTTGAATGGACTGAACTGTGAGGGTAGTGACCTAAAAACTAGGAGCACAAGAAGCTCTTCGCTTAATTCACACTTCATGGTTTTAAGCTTTGCCGCGGCATTGCTCATGATCAAAATGTGCTCCCTCACATTTCCATTTCCTTCATATTTTGCAAGCAGCTTGTGTAAAAGCTCATCTGCATACACTTTCTCTGAGCCTTTAAATTGTTCTTCCACCGATTCCAAATATTTTGCAGCACTTTCATTAGGGGGAATAGCCCCTTTAATCTCAGTGGAGATGGAGAAGTTCATAATTAGGAGTGCCATTCTATTGGACCTCTCCCACTTCTCAACTTTAGTGTCGTAGGCTTTCTTAAGCTCAGCATACCCAATTGGCATCCTTTTTAGGTTCCACTGGTTTACTTTCCATTAGTGCAAGGTCAACCTCATGCCAACCCAAATGCAAAAGCAACGAGTCTTTCCAAGTTTGGAAGTTGTTTCCCGTGAGTGGTTCGATATTCTCGAGACCACGAGGACCGGAAGCTGTCATGATTTCAAAATATCATAAGCAAAGGAAAAGACATCATCATAAAATTAAATTGCACAAAAATTAACCTACGTTGGTTTGATCAATTTTCATGCAAAATTAACTCCAAATCATATCACCTTTGGGCAGAAAATAATGAGGAATTAACGGAGTGATTCAAAAAAAAAATGTAAAACAACGTTGGTCTGTATTACAAAAATGATCAGATTAATCTCACGTGTAATATCAATTTTCCAACATTAATAATGCACCATCTATTGATATTACCATGGGATGAACATCAATTTGCCATAAAATGACACAAACATTAATTCATAAAAGTTTTCTAAATAAAATTTCTCGTTGGTTCCATTTCATTCAGAAAACTGAAACATAATTTAACAACATTATTTTTCTGGCAATTTTCTATTTTTTAACAGTGCAAGAACATTATTGGGAATAATCGTAATACAGAAATACACTGAATAAATAGAAAACGCACAGAAACTTTATTTTAGCCCATCAACCCATGGCAGTCCGTTAAATTTCTAGCCCAGCAGACGAAAACATTAAAATTAACGCCTTTTCTGTGGGCTAAGACAACTTGGGCCGAAGCCCAGCCGAGAAAATGACCCGTATAATGCCCGAAGGCCTGCCCCGAGCCACCCCGTCGCTCTCGGCCGTCCGATCGGGCCGATGGCCGCGATCGTCCCGCACGGAGCAAAAGGAGTGAGGGTCAAACCCTAGCCTCATTTCCCCACCCCTCCCGATTCTTTCGCTCACGACGGCCATAGAGACGGCGCCAGCGGCGACCGAAATGGGCCGGCCATGGCGGCGCGGTAGCTGTCCTCGCCGGAGCAGCGCATAACGGACTGAATCCAGTGCGCTCCTCCGGCGAGCATGGCTCCGGCGTCGCGCGCATGGCTCCCTGTACAGCGGACGGGAGGTTCATTTCGCCGTCATTTCGCCGGCTGCTGCCGGCGCCGGCGTTCGACGGCGATGGCGACGTCTAAGGCGCGGAGGCCAGGCGACGCGCGCGTGCGTGAGCGCAGCAGCGGCGGCTGTTGCTTCATTCCGTGCGCCACCCCGAAGGGCGGCGGCGTTCCGGCCATGGCGTGCGCGCACGGCGGCGGCCGTGCGGACCCCGAAGGCCGGCATCATCTAGGTGAGCCCCAAAACCATTCTTTTCTTTTAAAAAAAATCATCTTTATTCTCAGATTTTGGGGATTTTCTAGAGTTAGGGTTCGGCTGACTCTAACTGCGCCAATTCATCATGTTCTAATGGCTAAACAGGAGCTGAAATCAGTGCTAATCAACATATCTTAATGCGGAAACGTGGCAAATCGAACTAGCAGAACATGATTTATCATAATCATTGGATAATTAGCACTAACACATAGCCAATTAGACTTTAAGCAAAACCTCTTAACCCTAGAGATTAAACATTGACACCAATGGAGGGCAATTTGACTAAACATTAATCATTAACCTTTAACAGTGATGATCTGGACTTAATTAATCACATTAACATAACTAGAACATCATTAGGGATCTAATCTAGGCATATTACGGCTCAAGATACCAACGTTAGACTTAATCCAGTAGGATCACTTAACAAATCGTAAGCCAGGCATTAGATCACCTAATTGCATATGAACAGAGAGGTGTTGAGTGATCTTACCACCAATGGAAGAAGCCATTGGTGTAGGCTATGTGAAGTCCCGTGCCTGCTCGATGCAGGCGTGATGCAGGCTTGGGGTAGATGTTCACAGCGGGTAGCGGCGTCCCTCCAGGCGCCACCGGCACTGCCCTGGAACAGGGGCAGTGGTAGGAGATGACCTTCCCATCGTGCAGCGCTCCCCCAGATCGATTAGGGATTTTGGGATGTGGGGAGCAGGAGTAAACCTTACGAGAACTAGTCTGACGTAGGTGCCGGTTGCTCCCCATCCTTTTATGTGCGCTGGCGACAGGGGACCAAAACCATAGTTGGTTAGGGTGCCCCCGATCAGGGCGCGTAAGTTGAGATCGAGGGGTACGAACGTTGGTTCGTGACCTCCCTGTTTCTCTCTTTAACGTAACTTTATTTCTGGTGTTTTATTTTCGTTTTGTCCCATTGGGCCTCTAGATCAATACCAACAGTATGGAGTGTTCAAACAGAAAAAAATGGACAGGAAACAGTAGGATGTCTTATACAAATAAGCTAATCTTAACAGGCACACATAAGATAAAAATAAGGAAGATGATCACATCAGATTATCGAGCCATTCTTGAGTAGCACATATTGCTTTCCTAACTCTATGGGGTAACACCATATGTAATTCATGTTTGAAAGTTTCCTTCCAATTACCTAAAAGCCCATGTGCCTCACCATCATGCCTCTGATCTTACCAAACTATGAAGCATCGATGGTTTCCAATTATTTTTCCCAAAGTGTGTTTCTTATTTCAGTTTCTTTCAAGACTGCCAAGGGTTAGCGACATTTCTTTCAAGACCCATGTAAAAAAATAGAAAAAATTGTTTAGAACCCAGTAATTAAACATGAAGAGTTAGCGACATGTTCTCCCCAAAATCATAGATTAACTAGCAGCATGGATAATATGATTTCCTCATTATACATTTTGCCAATTATAATGTATGGTGTATGGCATTTTGGTGTATGGCATTCTGAATGGCTAAAATTCTGTCATTTAGTGAGATATGAAATGTCCAGATGCATGCATTGAATGAGTCTAAAGAACTTTACGGAGTTCTATAACTTCTTGCCTCTTTTCCATTTTTGTAATTTGCAGATGCAAGAACTGGAGCACCTCTGTCATTGACGCATCTGCCTGTTGCTACTCCGCTATGCTTCTTTTCCTCATGTCGTTTTGTCGCGCCCCACAAGTTAGGCAGTTTATTGGTAGTTTCAGAATAAACATGGATCACGTCTTGTTCTTCACTGACTCACGTTTGGTTTCTCCGGCAAATCAGTTATAGCCTCGCTAGGCAAGGACTAGCGTTTGGTACCGCTAAAAAAACCTGGCTTTTAGGGGCCAGCTAGCCTCGCTAGGCCAGGAAAATCTCGCCCGCCGTGGAGAGCCGAATCGGCTCGCTCTCAACGGCAAGCGAGCATGCACAAAAGAAGGTTCACGTTGACCCGCACGTACACGCACGTAACTGCCAGCAAAAGTGACGCATCCAAATGCGTAGCTTACTGCAAGGCTGGCAAAGCTGAGCTAGGCTAGCTGGGCTAGCTTAAGTATAGCCCACCCAGCAATGCAACCAAACGTTCCGGTGAGGGTCAATGACTTGGTACGTCCACCAGTCCATCAGTGTGATAGATTAGTCTCTTGTGCCTTAAATATGAGGTGATATATCTTCTTCTAAATGCAGGACTTCCTTCTACTGATATGAAGAGAACACTGCAGTTTCGTAGGTAATTTTTTATGAGGTTTGTTTTATTTCAGACTGGCCAATTGTTTTTCCATTGTATGCATGATGTTGCCTGCCTATCTCTATGATACTAAGTTTCCTTTCACCATAGTGATTCTAACACAAGGATGATAATTGATACATTGATTTTGGTATAACCCTCATTACAATACAACAAAAGCATGTTCTTTCAATCTTTAAATTTTACCGGTTTCCTAGATTTAGACTACCCGAGAAATGATCTTGTAATCTTATTAATAAGATGTTTTTTTCCTTTTTAGGGTAAAGCGAATAGGCATGCGTGAAAATGATCTAGGTGGAACTATTACCATAGGAGATCTGATCTGATTATTGAAGTTGCACAGAACTTAGCATTCTTGTGTGTTCATTTACACATGCTTCTAGGTAAGAATCAGATGCTAATCTCTCTATGTATTAATGTATGTTTAGGCACGCTTCTTGTTGTATGCACACACATATACATATTTAAGCAATATCACAAAGAAAGAGTTTAGATCTGTAGTGATACATGTGGAAGCATACATACTTTTGCAAAAGAAAGAGGGCATTATAAATCTTTCATGTCTTACAAAATAAATCATCGCTACTAGGAGAAAGCCTACTAGCAGCGCTGGGAATACCTATAGCAATAGTGCTGGGGGCAGCGCTACTGCTATCGCGCTACAGCTAAGCTGTAGCAGCAGTAGCGCTGCTTGGACCAGTGCTACTACTAATTATCTGTAGCACTGCACCTAAGCAAACTCTGCTGCTAATCTAGCGCTGCCGCTAGATGCCTACCAGTGCTACTGGTAATATTGCTGCTTTCATATTTTTATTTCCCCTCTATGTATTTGTGATGTATTTGTGCATGTTCCATATAGTAGTTTCATCATATCATAACAAACATACATTATTCTCATCATATCATACACATATAGAAGTCTCGTCATACCATCATTATCATCGTCGTCATCATCATCATCATCCAACACAAATATCATCACATCTCGAAAATATTGATACACAAGTCATGTCATGTCTCGAATAAATGCAACTGCATGGTCATGGTACACACACAAGTTTCATCATCTCTATGTAAACCAGGATGTAGAAGAGAAGAGCGATCAGTATGATAAAGAGCGCGACTATGAAGTACTTCTTGAGGCACCGGTTCCGTTCCCTCTCTTGTCGGAGCGTCCACCACAAGTAACTATTTTCTGCTTTGGCTCTGCTGTCGAACCCTCTGTGGCTAGCGCACGGGTACCTATCCAGCTGGGCATGAGCGTCTGGCCAATGGCCATACACTCCAAGAACCCTCCCAATGAATACGGCGTAGCAGTCCTTCGCCATCTCTGTTTTATGTACCTGCATCATCATTTGATGAATTCAACGATAATATGCAACATAATGTACTTGAGAAACACAAAGAGGCATAATTAATAAAATACAAGCAACCTATAGTAAACATAAATAACGAAGTTTCCATACCCAAACTAATTAACTAGAGAGATCTACGCTAGTTTAGGAGGACGGTTTAATTACATCACAGAGTTTCGGCGTGCATAAATTCAAAGTTTCTTCATAGAAAGACAGTGGTGACACATTGTCATCATCAATCATTCCTCCAGGTCGATGGACTAATCTTCATAGTCAGGGAGGAAGCAACCGAGCTTGTTGAAAGGCTTCAAGTCTAGACGCTGAGCGACTAGCAGTGCTCGGACATCTCTCAAAGTGGTCCATGGTAGAACATCCTCGTTAGTTCGAGGACCTCCTGATTGGCCCATGGTTGAACGTCCCTCTTAGTTCGAGGACCTCCTTCATGATCACTTGGGCAGGTTCACACTGCATGTGATAAAACTCAGCTCAGATTCGATGATTCGGTGTCTTTCCTATGCTTGTGGCCCAATTGACAATCTTGGCATCGTTGGAAGTAGCTGACATGTGAAGTCGTTGATTATCCCTTCTGTACTCGATCATGTGATGCATGAGGTAGAATCCATCAGCCTTACTGGTGTACGGTTGCTTGATGCAGCAGAAGTCGGTCTTATGGCAGAAAGCCAACTCGTTCTTCCTGTACTTCTTCACCTTTATATATCCACCAGACACGCTGAAGGTTAACATGGCATTATCGAGAACACTCTTTATGTGTGTGTAATCTTTTTTCATGATGTTCTTTAATGAGGCCAGTTACAGAGCATCACTACTAGGGAAAACCTTATACACAAAATTTTAGCAGCAACGCGACACAAAAAGAAGCGCTACTTCTAATTAGCAGTAGCACGGGTAAATTACACTCGCTACGTATACAAATTTAGCAGTAGCGCGTGCAGGCTAAACCGCGCTGCTACAAAAATTGACCGACAGTACCCACAAACCAAAGTTTGGCAGCAGCGCTGTGTCACGACACACGCTACTGCTAATGCAATAGTAGTAGCGTTCTTTTTACTCCGATCGCTGCTGTTAATTTTGAAATTGTCATATGGTTGGCCCCGCTTGGCAGTAGTGCGTGTGTGAAAAGCGCGCTGCTGCTATGCTCTTATCAGTAGCGTGTTTACCTCCCGCGCTCCTGCTAAGATGCAACACACCACCACCTTTTTCCCCGTCCTCCCCTCCCTCATCTCCTCTCTTCCCTTTCCCCTACCTCCCACATCCTCTCTCTCTCACTCTTCTTCGTCAATACTTCTCCCCCCCATTACTCTCCCTCTTCTACCTACCTTTCTCTCTTTTCTTTACTCCTAGCTAACTACACCACCTCCATTAATGCATCTTCTTTCTCTTTTTCCTTCCCCCTCCACTAGTTGAAGTTGTCTCCTCCCAAATTAGCTAGCTAGGTAGATGTAGCATTTAGTTAAGTGACTTATTTTCCCCCTAACTAGATCTATCTTTGTCAAGAAGAGTTTTGTGCACTTTTGACCTCCCTACATCATCATCTCCACCGTCTGCTCGATCTCGAGATAGAGGTGATTAAAATTTCATGCCTTTGAAAAATAGAAATATGTGTATGTGTGTGTGATATGATAATTGGGCGAGATGATGGAAATTGTGTGTATGGCATGAGTTGACGCCAGATTGTGCTTTTGAGTTGCCTATGTTTTGCCGAAATGTCGATTTATTTCCGTTTCGGCGAATTCCGGGCAAACTCTAGATCTGTATGTCCTATTTTTAGGGAAGGTCATGCCGAATTTTTGTATGACTTTGATGCATGCACGCATTTTTATAATAAATTTGTTTGTTATTATCGGAAGACATTCATGATGGTCAGTGGAACGATGGTGGACGGGTGGTTGCGGTTGGCGGTGCAAGACGTGAAAAAAAATAACCTGACAGAGGTTTTATGTCCGTGTCAAAAATGCAAAGGAATAGTTTGGCTCGACCCCTATGACGATGGTCGTGTCGAAGCGCACCTGCTGATGACTGCTTTCGTGGATGGCTATACTCAGTGGATAATTGAAGATGAGGATGATGATGTTGAGGACGCCGACGGGGCAGGCAATGACGACATGGGGCAAGACGAAGAAATGATCGATAATGGGGGCGGGGAAGAGGCTGGACATGGCGGAGGAGAAGGGGTCGGTCATGGCGGCGGAGAGAACGTGGACTCCATGCAGCAGAGTTTGTCGGTACTAAGTTCAATCGTGCGGGACCCTCATGTTCCAGCACTGCTTCGCAAGGAGACGAGTACTGAGAGAGCTGCTTCTAGAGAGGAGGCTAAGCTGCAGCAACTGGTGGTAGACTCGAACACTCCATTGTATGATGCTTGCAATCCTGAGGTGACCCGCTTGAGTTTCACGCACCAACTCCTGAAGACGAAGGCTAAAAACAAATGGACCGACACTAGCCTCGATGACCATCTCAAGTACCTAAAGGATGTTTTCCCGCGGGGTATCTATGTCCTACTAGTGTTGATGAGGCCAAGAAGATCGTGTGCCCTCTTGATCTGCCGCACGTTAGATACCATGCATGCATCAACGATTGCATAATTTATCGGAAGGAGCATGTGAAAAAAACAAGCTGTCCGATGTGCAATGCTTCTCGATACAAGAGGGCCGGGAAGAAATGTCCCTCGAAAGTTGTATGGTACTTACCGATCACTCCCCGTCTCCAGCAGTGTTTCATAGATCCCAAGGAAGCAAAGCTAATGCGCTGGCACATGGAGAGGAAGAAGCCCGATGATGGAGATGATCCTAAGCTGAGACACGTCAAGGATGAAGCCAGTGTAGAGCGTTGAACAGCTTCTATCGGTATTTTGAATGTGATGCAAGGAACATCGTGCTCAACGCGTGTACCAATGGCATGAATCTATTTGGCAACCAGAACACCAACCATAGCACACGGCCCGTGTTTGTATGGATGTACAACCTCCCCCCTAGTTGTGCATGAAGTCGAAGTACATTCACATCAGCATGCTGATTCAAGGGCCAAAACAACCAGGAAATAATATTAATCTGGATCTGGGGCTACTTCAAGAGGAGTTAGACATGTTATGGAAAACACCGGCCATGACATGGGACGCCAGCAAAGGCGAGTATTTCTACATGAGAGCCGCGCTGATCACGACGGTGCACGACTATGTCGGTTATGGATATGTCGCAGGCCAGGTGTGCCATGGATATTGCGGATGCATGCGGTGCATGGATGATACGACGTCTCAGCAGCTAACGTCAACAAAAGATGGCGGGTCTAGGAAAATCGTGTACATGGGGCATCGAAGATAGCTCGAACCGGACCACCTGTGGAGAAACCGTGGAGATCTATTCAACGGTTCATGCTGAGCATCAAGGACCTCCACGTAAGCGGAGCGGCACCAAAATCGATGAGCTGTTGAAAAACTGGAAGCAGTGCCCCGCGCCGGGAAAGACGATGAAAAAGGCGTCGGAGCCGCTGCTGAGGGTATGGAAGACAAGGTCTATGTTCTGGGACTTGGAGTACTGGCACAAACTCGATACACCTCATTGTCTTGATCAAATGCATATCTGTAAGAGTGTCCTTGAGAGCTTGCTCGCGACACTGATGAACATGCCGGATAAGACCAAGGATGGGCCGAAGGCAAGAAAAGAATTGCAAGATTTGAATATCAGGGAAGATCTGCACATGCCGCCCCGTAAAAAGTCAGATGAGACAGAGACGGAGAAAGAGGCGCGGGAGAGGAAGGGCAAGAAAATAAAGGAAGAGGATTGCCTTGCTCCACCTTAAGTCAGGCTGAGATCAGTCAATTCTTTAAGTGCCTTACCGAAGTGAAAGTTAGTTCCAGTTATTGTGGCTAGGTAAGCAGATATCTAGACACGGACAAGAAAAGGTTCAGCGGGATGAAGTCCCATGACTGTCATGTGATGATGACGCAGATACTACCTGTTGCCCTTAGAGGGATAATGGACAAGCATGTCTGTGACACGCTTATTCGTCTCTACAATTTTTTCGACATCATCTCTCGAAAGTCGATCAGTGTGAAGCAACTTTGAAGGCTATAGGAAGAGATCGTTGTGAGACTGAATGAGCTTGAGATGTACTTCCCGCCCGCGTTCTTTCACGTGATGGTGCATCTGTGTGTCCATATTGTGGACGACATAATAGACATGGAGCCGTCATTCATGCACAATATGATGTCATTTGATAGGATGAATGTGATCATCAAAGGATTCGTTCGTAACATGTCCCGTCCGGATGGAAGCATCGTCCAGGGCTATATGACACAAGAGTGCATCTCTTTCTGCGATAATTTTCTATATGGTGCAGACTAGCCACCTAGTGTTAGTGTTGGTTTGCCAGTTAACAAGCAGGATGGGAGGCTCGAAGGAGAAGGTCACTCCAACGGTCGCAGGGAACTGCACGTGGCATACTCAGATCGATGCAGCGACTTTGACAGAGCAAACTTGGTAGTGCTACAACACCTAGATGAGGTAGATCCTTTTCTGGCACTGCACAAAGAAATTATCGCAAAGAAGTATCATGAACGGGGGGTATGCAGGACGGACGCCGAAGTTAATAGAGAGCTCAACTCCACTTTCCTGCATTGGTTCAAAGAGCATATTGTTGCTAATCCCCGGGAGGAGGGCTCTAAGGATGGATTGCTCATATACGCCTTAGCACATGGCCCCTCGCCCAACCTCGTAACCTATCAGGCATACGATATCAATGGATACACGTTCTACACAGAGGCCAAAGATATGGACAGTGATGATCAGAACTCAGGGGTGACGATGGAATGCATGACCGGCAACGACAACGGCGCAACTGAAAGATTTTACGGAAGGGTCGAGGAGATCTGGGAGCTTTACTACTCTAGACTGCACAACACGATGATGTTCCGTGTCAGATGGGCTAATAATGTCGAAAGAGAAAACCGGAATTTCACTACCATGACTATACTCGACGCCAAGAGCGCTACCGTGAACGCTATCGCAAAAAACGAGCCATGGGTACACGCAAAGCATGTGACACAATGCTTCTTCATAACCGACCCGCACAATCCCATCCGTGTTGTCGTGAGGAGAGGCAAAAGGAACATCATTGGAATGGATGGAGTCGCCAACGAGGAAGACTACGACCAGTACGGCAACCCAATGAGGGAAGATGGCGATGATGATGAAGTATACGCCAAAAGAAGAATCAATACTACATTACCTAAGAAAAATCGTACTCCATGGAAAAGGAAAAGTCACAATGAGGGGCTCAATTATTCTTCAACGAATAAGAAGGGAAAGAAGCTGACTCAAAAACGAAAACGTCAACGCTGAGGAAGCGTATGTTATTGGTAAAATGATGTAACATATATGTTCCTATTTTGTATACACACTTAGCCATTATTATGCATGGGTCCAATGATGTAATATATATGTTCCTATTTTGTATACATACTTAACCGTCAAATGATGCAATATATATCGCCTTCCCTTTGTTCACTGCTCTCGGAAAAAAAGAAAATAAAAGTGAGAGAAAATAAAGGAAAAGAAAATAGAAGGAAACAAACAGGAAAACTGCTAAATAGGTACTGGTTATAGCAGCAGCGCTTTTGTGAGAAAAGAGCTACAACTAGTCAAGATAGCAGTAGCGGTTTCTACATTAAACCGCTATAGCTACCTGGAGTAGAGCTATAACGCGTTTTGTTTAAACGCGCTATTGCTATGCCCACTTAACCCCCAAAATCCCCACTCCTCTCTTCATCCCGCCTCTTTTACTCCAAATCTGCACACTCTCTCTTCCCCCATCGCACCGCCGGAGCCCTGCCCTCGCCGCTCCCCTACGCTCGCCCCCGACCCCGACCCCGGCGCTGGCTCCGGCCCCGGCCCCGACCCCGGCTCCGGCCCCGGCGCTCGACCCCGACTCCGACCCCGACCCCGACCAACCTCGGCCCTCGTCGGGCCTGCACCCTCTGTAAGACCCCCACCGCTCCTCCTCTCTCTAGTAGCTAGGGTTCTTTGGTTAATTTACTTATGTTTTAGTTAGGGCAGATGGTTAATTAGGTTATATATTTAGTTATGAATTTAGCTAGGTTTTTTCTTCAACTTCTATATTTTTGTTCCTTTTATATGCAAATTTGAAGTGGACATGTGATATGTGGACATGATGATTATGTATAGGGTAAATGATTTGAGTGGCCTATGTTACGCCGGAATGTTGATTCATTTCCGTTCTGGTGAATTTCAGGCGCTCGATATGTCCATTTTTAGCAAAGGTCATGCCGAAATTTTCCGTGAATTTTGGCATGATTTGTGCTAGATAGTAGGCATATCGACTGCCGGGAGTTGCAGGGAAACGACATTCCGGCAAACATAGATTTCTTTTTTATGTCATTTCTCATTTTTTTCGTAGTTTTAGAATTAAACGAGGAGACTTAATCATAGGAAACATGTCGAACAACGAAGAAACTGGGCCTACTGACCAAGATGCAGAGGAGATGGATTATGAGGGTGAACAAGAGTACCTCGACTATTTGACTGCAAAGCAAAGTCAAAGTTTGCAGGTCGGCCTTGATGATGGTACTGACGACGACATCCACACCGACGGCGCCGACACCGATGGCGGCGCCGAGACCGGTGGGAAAGGTACCGGCGGGGAAGGTACCCGCGTGATGTCGCTACCGAAAAGAAGAAGCAGAGGATACGAAAACCTAACAAACTAGTGATTGGACGACTGGTGATCACAAAGATGGCACCTAGCAAGTTTGAGCCATTAGAGCCGATAGAACCTCGCAAGTGCTATGGGAACCAAGTAGGATGCATCCTAGGGGAATGCGCGAGCATCAACGACGATGACTTAAGGAGTAAAGAACATTTGACGCAGTTGCTCCTAACGAAGTTGCACAAGAGATTCAAGTTCCCCGATCGGGATGATAACATAGAACAACCGTGGGATGATCCGAAGATGAAAAAGATTAACAATCACGCCATGGGCATGTTCAGCAATGATTTGGCCTCCTAGAAAGGGAGGGTGAAATGAGCTATTGAGGCTGAGGAATCCCTGTCCAAGATTCTGGAGGAAAATCCGACACTTACGAAAGAGGTGTTCGAAAAGTTCAACGACACTTGCGCTACCGAGGCAGCCAAGGCTAAGGCTGCGAAATTCAAGAGCCTTCAACAAAGGAACACGGGGAAGCATCGCCTCGAAAGCCGTGGCTACCTCGGTAAAAGGCCCATATGGGATAAGGAGGACGTGGAACGTGAAGCCGCGGGTATCCCAGACCCCTTCGCGAAGTTCACCAACCCCTTGGAGCGTGACTTCACCAGGGCCCGCTACAAGTGGGACAAGGAAAAGAAGGTTTTTTACATGGACCAGATCATGAGGAGATTGATTAGACTACTGGTAATTATTCTTTTACCACCTTACATTTAGCTCCAGATCTAGTCGACTACACATTCCTAAACGATTCATGTTCCTTCCGCAGGAGAAGCAACACCAGCTTGCAGCAGAAAGCCCTACTTCTCCGATGAGGCCCAAGTGGGACACCCCTCTCAACCGGGCCTTGAACGAACTTAAGGGACTCCCTTTGGGCCAGCGGACGCAATATGGTCGTGTGCACGGCGCTGGAGATGGCGCGACGTGGAAGGTGTTTTACTACAAGGACCCGAAGGCCAAGAAGCAGAAAAAGAAGTTTAGTCAGGCGGACATCGACGAGAAGGTGAAGCTTGTGGTCGAGAAAAAAGCAGCTGGGGACGCGAAAAAAACAGCCGAGGAGAAAAATGAGTTGCTACAGCAGGCAGTCAAAGCAGCTGTAACTGCCTGCAGAAATGATTTTGCTACGAACTTGGTTCCAGTTATCATCAACTGGACAAAGGAAAATCCAGACAAGACGGTACATGATTTCCCGTTGCCCAGTTTCGTCGCGAGCAACTCTGTGAACAACAACACCACCGCACCATCACTTGGTCATGCAACCGGGCCTCCCCTCGCACTCGCTCCCGCTCATAGCAGCCCATCCTTCGTCTCTGGCGCGCTAGGTGGGCCTTCGTCTTTAACTGAGCTCGATGCCCTCATGGTAATTACATGTCACACCAACATATATATATATATATATATATAGAATATTCCATTTTCGTTGCCTTTCGGATGTTTTATGCCATAGACATGTGTTTGCAGGCCGACGAAACCCCGTGCATCATACTCTACTTAATCAAAGGCCAGAAGGTGGACGTGGGAAAGGGGGTGATAATGAACCCCTTGCAACCCACGTTCCACAACCAGCCGATCCCCGCTGGGCACTTCAGGGTTAACTTGTCCAGTGTGAAATCGGGGCACGAGTATTTGCCTCCTCCGGTACGGCTTGTGGGAGAGGACGACGAGACCCCGCCGCGGATTGGAAGCTGCAAGGGTTGGGTGCTGCTATGGCCAAAGAATCTTCTTCATCTGGAGCCGGCCGAGAGCACACCAATAACCACACATCAACAAGCATGTATGGAGTCCACCACCCCGCCTATGCAATTACCAGCTCCGGTAGTGCCGGGTGAGAGCGGCGGATGACGTGATGAAGGGGGTGCAATAGTACTGGCTTATGTTATCGGTCCTGTAGAACAGAGAATGGATGATGAGACGGATGTCGACCCAATGGCTTTCCTCAATACAAACGCGTATGAGGGTGACTTAGATATGATGAGTCAACCATATGATGAATCGGGCTATCAGCATGCTAACGAGGATATGGATGATCGCCCAGGGCAGGAAGGTCGTAGCAGGGATTGCAACAAGTCTCTCTTCATGAAATCCTCACAGGACACGCCTGAAGATGCCGCCTCAACATAGGCTCAACTAGCCGGGGTCGTACATTGCTTAGCCCGGCAACCCTGGGGCAGGGGTTAAGGAAGGGTTTGGAAGGTGTGCCCAAGAAAAAGGAGAGGAAGAGACCGGGGAAGATTGTTGCCTCCAAACAAGACAGAGCACATAACAGCCAGGCGATGGATTCTGAAGAGTGTGTACCCATGAAAGGTGCGGCCATGTTCCATCTCACGGGCGAGCCGATGCTACTGCCAAAACCGCTAGAGGCACTATTAGGGGATCTCAGGAGACTGCATGACCATGTGCTGTCAACTGAGAAAAGCCTACTAGCCTTGAAGGATCCAGGATATCCGACATACGCAGCTCGTGTGCCTGAGGGGAAGTGCTACGTCGACACACGGCCCGAGAAGGTGTTCTTCCTACAGTTTGACCATATCTTTGAGATGTTTCGGACAAGGCTGCTCGATTTTACAATCGTCCACCTTTTTGCACTACATATGAGCTCTGTCATGAAGAGAGAAGAAGTCTCGCAAATCTATGTGGCGGATCCGTACTACATGCACGAGCCTTTCTTGAGTCTCGGCGACTTTGAGTGTGAAACAGCTAGGGAGGACCTCCAAAACTTCATGGTACAGAATAAGGACCAGGAAATTGTCCTCCTGCCTTATCATCCAAAGTAAGTCAGTTCCGGACAGCCCTTTCGTACATTTCATTCATTCCTTCTCGCTCATATGGAGAATAATTTGAGGTTTCTTTTCCCCGCAGCAACAGGAGCGCCGTCCTTATCATTCTTTACCCGTGAGTCTCCCACGCCGTGTATTTCGACCCTTCTAGAGACTACGAGAAGAAGGACTACACCCACATAATGAATATTCTAGATGATGCTCTCCAAGGCTTCAGCATTAGAGGTCGCCATGTGCAGATCAGGAAACAAAGGAACAAGAAGATGGGTTTCGCGCATAAAACTAACTTCTGTTGCATCCATGTCCCAAAACCAAGCAAGAAAGATGGATTCTACATCCTCCATCTCATGATTGAGTTCGGCACAGATCACCAAAAGCTTCGCATCACAAACAGAAATGATGATCATATCCACAAGTGGGTAGAATCTCATGGAGAAGCGGATTACAAACTTAGAGATGACTCCTTTCGCATCCAAAGTGACATTGCAACGATCATCATGAAAGAAGTCGTCGATGAGAAGGGGATGTTCCACCACGGCCCTATATCGCGAGCTGACGTCCGAACTCGCATAGGCATGCAACATCATGATCTCACGCTATACAAGAAGCTATGGTCCATCCTCGATGATACGGAAGGATGGAACTTCTAGTGATTTACGATGCCGATGATGATGATATGTGTCGGTTGAACTTGTATACTTTCTGTAGCTATAAAACTTTGTGATGTCTACGGCCCCTGCTGAACTTGCGTAACGCTACTTTGTTAGTTTGGGTACGATGACCTGTGTACCTCTAGTTAATTAGTTTGCGTATTGTATGTTGCATCCAGTTGCTAACCCTTTCTTTTTCGTGTTGCTCTAGTATGTTTTGTTGCATATGATTGTACATCCTCTTGATGAAGATGCATCTCTAACAGGTACCTAGCTTCTTGATGGCAAGATGGCAGTGCTATGTCATGTACAAAGGGAAGGTTCCGGGGGTGTACAACGAGTGGCGTGAGTGTCAGGCGCAAGTGAATGGGGTCTCGGGCGCCAGCCATAAAGGCTTCAAAAGCAGACAAGAAGCAGAAGCTAGTTACTTGAGGTTCACGCTAGCGCGAGAGAGGACTCGTAACAGCCGCCTCATGTACTGCATAGTTCCACTCTCACTCATAGTGATAGCTCTTCTCGCATATATCATTGTTTAGATGGATGACGTTGTAGTTGCAAGTATTCGACACTTGCATGTATCGCTATTTTCGAGATGATGACGAGATACCACTTTGTGGTTGATGATGATTACGATGAGATCATTTGTATGTATATGCTATGATTACATTTGTGGTCTCGCAGCCATTTGTATGTGTATGATGATGACATTTGTACTTGCTAAAGATTCTTGTATAAAGCCTATTCAAATACAAAACAAATATGCAGGAAAAGAAACTACTAAAATTAGCAGTAGCGAGTGGAGAAAAGTTAGCAGCAGCATGACAGTAGCAGTAGCGCGTCCCGGCAAAGCGCGCTAGAGCTATTAGAAGTAGCGAGCTTCTATAAAGCACGCTGCAGCTACACTTGTATAGCAGTAGCGCAAGCATACACGCACTGCTGCTACGGGGTTAGCTGTAGCGCCTTATCAGTAGCGTCGGCCCCCGCGCTACTGATATACCTAGAACCCGCGTTGCTGCTAGGCTTTTCCCTAGTATTGCATGGGAGTATTGT
>NC_041383.1:818583166-818605224 GCF_002162155.2 Triticum dicoccoides | reverse complement strand
AAATAAGTACACCTCAAATTAGCCTCCATGCTTGCAAAGGAATGATATCCGCGGATGACTTACATGGGATGATATGGCAAGAGAATCCTTTCCTTGTCCCTATTAGCGATCATGAACTCGCCGATGTACTTGCTCGCATAGTCACGGTGCTCTTTGCAGACTGCCAAGAAGCTCTCGTGCATATAGTACGGGTCTGCGCTGCATATATATTTTATGTTCTCGCGCCTGATGATGTAGTTGAGATACAATGCATACATGCGGATGAACTGGAAATCCAGCTTGGTCATGTGGAACATGTTGTAGATGTAGGCAAATCACAGGATGAACTTATCCGCGGGCCATGTCTCGATGTACAACTTCCCGCCCGGCACCCGAGCCGTGTAAAGCGGGTATCCTAGTTTTTCCGAGATGAGAAGGCTTTTCTCTCTGGCCAGCACATCTTCATGAAGTCTCCTTAGATCATTGTTCAGTATGTGCTCTAGCGCTTTTGGGGGTAGGATTGGGTGGCCGGCAAGATGGAAACGCTCCACACCTTTGACATATATTCTGTCTACCTCCCAGGGCTTCAGAGGCGGCATGCTGCTTGATGCAGCTCTAGTGCCTTTAGGGCCTTTCTTGTACGGTCTCCTTTGCTTCTTGGTGGGTGGCGATAGTGAGCCCACCATACCTTCCCTAACCACCACCCCTAATGTCGTCGGGCTAATCACTGGACGGCGCTTGGGTTGTTGCTGGGTAGAGGCATCTGGAGGCGTCTCCTGCGAGGATCACATGAAGAGAGACTTTTTGCATTCCGCCTTAGGACGTTCTAGCTCTGGCAAATCAGGCAGCATCAAGTCATCTCCATGCTCATAGCCTGAGTCATATCCCCAGCCATCAATCCTCCTTCATCATAGGCGGTATTGAAATATTGGAGTTGGTCATCATCATCATCCTCCATGACATCATCAACTTTTGCTTCTTCGACGGGGGCGACGTCATCTGGCACTAATGGAGCACTACTAGGAAAAGGGCTATAGATAGGATTGACACTAATGGCGCACCAGGGATGTAGTGCGCCACTACTATATACTAATGGCGCACTAGTTGGTGATGCGCCATTAGTGTGGAAGACACTAATGGTGCACCAGACAAAAGGTGCGCCACTAGTGATAATTTTTTTTTTCATTTTTAGATACATACTAATGGCGCATCCTACCAAAGTGCGCCATTACTAGTTCTAACTAGTAATGGCGCACCACACAAGGAGTGCGCCAGTACTGTATTTTTTTATTCTTTTTTTGCAAAACTACTAATGGTGCATCGTGTCACAGTGCGTCATTACTAGTTTAAACTAGTAATGGCGCACTACTATGCGGTGCGCCATTAGTATATATATATTTTGCACTATACACGACTATCTGGCTCGTGGTGACGGCCGATATCTGGCTTGCGGAGAGAATCCCGGCCCAACCCCAACCCCAACCCCGATCCGCGCGGTTCACAGCCATCACAAGCCTCCACCGTCCGATACGCCGCAGCCGTGACCGACGGAAGCCAGAGCAAACCCTAACCCTAGGCGGCGACTCCGCGCGGAGGAAGTCGACGCAGCCACGGCGGCCTCCTCCGGCCAATGGGGCGACGGAAGGCGGCCTCTTCCTCCCAGTAAGCCCCCTGCCTCCCCTCCCCCGCGCCCCTCACTTCTCCGTCGCTCGTGCGTGCCGCGCGCCCTTAGTCTGACGAGCTGTTGCCGCTGTCGACCGAAACCAATCTCGTTTTAATAATTAGGAAACAAAATATGTGTGTTTGCGACGAGTGTTTGTAGCACAGGCTGTGATTGTTAGTCGTGCTTATCATCCTTGCCCGGCCATTCTGTGACCGGAGTGTTAACTGAATGAGGACGGCATTACTGATTGTATACTAGTGAACATCTGAATGGGGATGACACTTTGCCAAATGAGGATGCCATTGCTGATTAAACATGAATGTATCCTCTGAGGTGGTACATTTACTTGCTAAAACGATGAACAATGTAGTTTCTGGATATGAAAATCACATTGGTTTTACTTTTACTTCTATTTACCCATGCCAATCTTGTTGCTTACTTTGACAGGAAGCACCACCGTCGTCGCCGAGCCACTCCACCGGCAGCCACCATCCTCGCGCGCTTCCTCCTTGAACAGGCCTCCCTGCAAGCGTCACCGAGTACCAAGCCGCGGGTCTGCCCCCTCCACACGCCCCTGAAGCAGCAAACCCTCGGCCCTCCTCTCCAGCGAGCAAATCTGCATCCTCAACATCTTTTCCCTGGACATACCTGCCTCTTGTAATTCAAGTGACAGCCTGCCAGGTGACATTTTGTTGCAATTTCTGTGTTTTTTTGTTCTGAATGTGCAGCTACGCAATGTGTAGAAGTGGTACAGGTGACATTTTTTTTATTTATATTATATCATATTGCTTCTATATCTGATCCACCATTGCTTGTACTAGTTTGTCAAGAATACATGTCTGTATAGCACAGAGAGCACCACAAGTTAAACACCTCAATCTATTAGTATTTGTCTGCATTTTCTCACATTCTTCTTGTATCTGATCCAGTATTGCTTGTAGTGGTTTATCCAAAATGTTGAATGATACTGCCTAGAGATGCATATATTGTTTCACCTCTTCAGAGGCCAACGTATTTTCCATGTTGTGATGGAGGCCTTTTTTTTAACACTGGGCTTTGCCACCTGTTGTTTGTCTTGTAAATATTGGACAGAGATTTAAGCAAGTAGCACATTGCCTTGTCCACCTGGGATAATGATTTTGCAGGTGCCCCGAGAGGCCCTTGAGTTTGCCGGAATGTCGATTAACTTCTGTTCCGGCAAATTCGGGTACTCCATATGTCCTATTTTCAGCAAAGGTCACGCTGAAATTTTAGCATGACTTTGCTAAAAATAGGACATATGGGGTACTTGCGACTAATGCCTGTTATCATGCATGTTTTATGATCTGTTGCAAGGGTACTAATTGGTCTCTTCTGCTGCTTATCAGAGATGGCGGGAAGCAGCCACCGCCGCTCTGCGACACCGCAGTACGAGTTGGATGCTTCCGAGTTCTTCACTATCATACTTGAGACTTCAGTATCATCCATGACGCAGGTATATAAAACGAGAGATCTCCCCTTCACCCATCTCATTATGATATCTGTTGTTTGCTACATCACTCATTGTCCCAAACTGCAGAGGCTACCTGGCAGTTTTATGAACATGCTGATGGGTGAAGATCCGCCAAATAATGTGAAGCTGCAACAGGCCGGCAGCGGGTTTCGCAGGCAGTGGGATGTGGAGTTGGTGATCGAGGAGGGCCACATGTACTTGTCTCGTGGGTGGGAGAAGTTCTACCGTGCCTATGACCTGCGGCTGGGGTACTTCCTTCTCTTCAGGTACGACGACGACGCCACCATGCTCATCGTGAAGGTGTTCAATGCGACTATGTGTCGCATACGCTACGCTGACGGTGATGATGCCGGTACTTTCTGCCTCTTCTTATTCCTCTACATTTGGCTTTGTATCACATCGATTGTTAACGGTCATTGTTGCATTTGGACAGGTAATGGGAGCAACAGCAGCGACACAGGCTATAGCCAAAGCAGCAGCGACTATGGCTGTAGCGAAAGCAGCAGCGATTCTGGCAGCAGCATAGACAACAAGAAGGATGATCCGGACTGGAGTGCGGGAGAAGAGGATCAGAGTGGGGATGAGGAGCTGCAGGATGACGATGGGCATCAGGCTGAAGATGACCTAGCGCTGGTGGTGGCTGACCAAGGGCAAGAGATGGTGGTGGCTGACCATGGGCAAGAGATGGTGGTGGCTAACCATGGGTAAGAGATGGAGGTGGTTGAGGATGACCTAGCGATGGTCGTGCCTGAAGGTGGCCTCGCGATGGTGGTGGTGCCTGACAATGACCACGCACCGGTGGTGGCGCCGGCGATCCCACAGCTGGGCAACATGACCACGCCAATTGTGGTAGAAGACTGCATCCCACTGCGTCCACTGCCTCCACCGCCTCGCCGCTCTTGGCGCATCAGGCTGAGGAAGGAGAAGGAGAAGAACAATGCATGAGAACTGAAATTTGTCAGGTATGTCAGATCTCCAAAATGATATATATATATATACTTAGTTACCTATGTTATCTCTAATATGCTTAGTTTCCTATAGGTTAGCTTCATTTTACCTAAGTTGGCTCTAATATGCTAACTTAGAGCTTATATGCTTAGTTTCCTATAGGTTAGCTCCAAAATAACTTATGTTAGCACAAAATGATCAAGTTTACATAATAAGCTTATAGTCTTTTTCTTATTCTTCTTTTCCAAAATGACATAGGTTAGCTTCATTTTACCTAAGTTGGCTCTAATATACTAACTTAGAGCTTATATGCTTAGTTTCCTATAGGTTAGCTCCAAAATAACTTATGGTAGCACAAAATGATCAAATTTACATAATAAGCTTATAGTCTTCTTCTTATTCTTCTTCTTTTCCAAAATGACATAGGTTAGCTTCATTTTACCTAAGTTGGCTCTAATATGCTAACTTAGAGCTTATATGCTTAGTTTCCTATAGGTTAGCTCCAAAATTACTTATGTTAGCACAAAATGATCAAGTTTACATAATAAGCTTATAGTCTTCTTCTTATTCTTCTTCTTTTCAAAAATTCTTCTTATTCTTCTTCTAGTGTTCTTCTTCTTCTAGTATTCTTCTAGTCTTCTTCTTCTTCTTCTTCTTCTTCTTCTTCTTCTTGTTTATCATTTTGCAGATTTGATTTAATTCACGGAAGCTTGCATGGAGGGAGTGCTTCTTTTCCATTTGTGTTTTTATTTTGTATCAATGTGAAACTTTTGTGAATTGATGGATAACGGTGTTGGATGAACAATGTGAAACTTTTGTAATATGTAACGATGGAACTATGTGTTGGCTATGTATGTATATATGATGGAACTTGTGTGTTGGCTATGATTGCTATATGGATGCTTGTTGTATATATATGTGTTGGATATCTCATATGTGAAATAGTGACCTGAGATTAAGAAAAAAAATTAAAAATTTGTTACTAATGACGCACTACCATGTGGTGCGCCATTAGTATAGCAGACTCTAGTGGCGCACTGTGGGCAAAACTAATGGCGCACTGCGTGGTGCGCCATTAGTAAAAAAATACTAGTGGCATGATACTAATGGCACACCGGTAGTGCGCCATTAGTAGGCAAAACCGGTGCGCCATTAGTAGGCCTTTTCCTAGTAGTGGAGGCTCTCCCTCGTGTCGTCCGCTATCACCTGCCATGACAGGTTCAGGTAATTTGGTAGGTGGGGTGGTGTGCATACCTTCTTGAGGAGCTGCTGTTGGTGTGCTACCGTGCGCCTCGACACGAAGAAGAATATACGGCCAAGGCAAGAACCGGCTCTTGCATGTGCCAATCCATTTAGGGATCTCCTAGTCATCGACTGGTACCGGAGGAGGCAAATCCTCGAAGCCCACATTGACACTGGCCATGTTAACCTTGAAGATGCCATCGCGCATCTCTCGGTTGTGGAACATGCGGTCCTTCGGCTTGATGATCATTGCCTTTCCCATGGCCACCTTCTGGCTGTTGATGTCGTACAGTAGGGTGCACGGGGTATCGTCGGCCTATGATGACATGTCTGCGACGTCAAACATCTGAAAGGCAACTGAAATAGAAGACTATAGACATGCTGGTGAAAAGGGTATGATGCATAATTACTGTGAGGGCATCAAGCTCAGCCAAAGACGAAGCCCCGCCGAGCATGCCAGAGATGAAGATCGGGCTGCTATGAATAGGAGCAGGACCATTTACGCTTGCGTGAGCAGGTGTTGGTGGTGCGATGTTCACCGAATTGCTCCCGACGTAGCTGGGAAGGGGAAAGTCTGCTGGCCCTTTATATGGATTGCTCTATGACCAATCAATAATTGCCGGAATCAAGATGGTAATAATGGAAGATTGGAAGTCAGTCGTGACGCCAGTTACAGCTGAATTGACCGTTGCATTGACTACCCCGAGCAACTCTTCTTTGGTCTCAACTTTGGTCTTATTGACCGCAATCGCGACCTACTCATCGATGGTCTATTGAGTAAGCAACTGTCTCATCCTTCTTTCCCCTGGCTGCTCATGGTAGCACGTCTTCCATGAGGCATGATGTCTAATAGGCAACCTTCCTCTTGTAGATGTTGTTGGGCCTCCAAGTGCAGAGGTTTGTAGGACAGTAGCAAATTTCCCTCAAGTGGATGACCTAAGGTTTATCAATCCGTGGGAGGCGTAGGATGCAGATGGTCTCTCTCAAGCTACCATGCAACCAAATATCAAAGAGTCTCTTGTGTGCCCAACACACCCAATACAATGGTAAATTGTATAGGTGCACTAGTTCGGCGAAGAGATGGTGATACGAGTGCAATATGGATGGTAGATGAAGGTTGTAATCTGAAATTATAAAAACAGCAAGGTAACAAGTGATAAAAGTGAGCGTAAAGGGTATTGCAATGGTAGGAAACAAGGCCTAGGGTTCATAGTTTCACTAGTGCAAGTTCTGTCAACAATAATAACATAATTGGATCATATAACAATCCCTCAACATGCAACAAAGTGTCACTCCAAAGTCACAAATAGCGGAGAACAAACGAAGAGATTATTGTAGGGTACGAAACCACCTCATAGTTATTCTTTCCGATCAATCCATTGGGCTATTCCTATAAGTGTCACAAACAGCCCTAGAGTTCGTAGTAAAATAACACCTTAAGACGCATATCAACCAAAACTCTAATGTCACCTAGATACTCCAATGTCACCTCAAGTATCCGTGGGTATGATTATACGATATGCATCACACAATCTCAGATTCATCTATTCAAACCAACAAAAAGAACTTCAAAGAGTGCCCCAAAGTTTCTACCAGAGAGTCAAGACGAAAATGTTTGCCAACCCCTATGCATAAGTTCACAAGGTCACTGAACCCACAAGTTGATCACCAAAACATACATCAAGTAGATCGCGTGATATCCCATTGTCACCACAGATAAGCACATGCAAGACATACATCAGGTGTTCTCAAATCCTTAAAGACTCAATCCGATAAGATAACTTCAAAGGGAAAACTCAATCCATTACAAGAGAGTAGATGGGGAGAAACATCATAAGATCCAACTATAGTAGCAAAGCTCACAGTACATCAAGATCATGCCAAATCAAGAACACGAGAGAGAGAGAGAGAGAGAGAGAGAGAGAGAGAGAGAGAGAGAGAGAGAGAGAGAGAGAGAGATCAAACACATAGCTACTACTACATACCCTCAGCCCCGAGGGTGAACTACTCCCTCCTCGTCATGGAGAGCGTCGGGATGATCAAGATGGCCACCGATGATGGATCACCCCTCCGACAGGGTGCCGGAATAGGGCCCCGATTGGTTTTTGGTGGCTACAGAGGCTTGAGGTGTCAGAACTCCCGACTAGGTTTCTTTCTGGAAGTTTGGGTATTTATAGAAGGGTTTGGCGTCGAGAACAAGTTAGGGGGGCCCATGAGGAGTCCATGAGGCACAGGGGCGCGCCCCCACCCTCATGGGCCCCACGGGACTCCTCTCTGATAACTTTTTGTTCCAGTATTTTTTATATTTTATGAAAAAAAATCTCTGTTGATTTTCAGCGCATTCCAAGAACTTTTACTTCTGCACAAAACAACACCACGGTAGTTCTGATGAAAAAAGCGTCAGTCCGGGTTAGTTCTAACCAAATCATACCAAAAGCATGGGAAAATATTATAAACATGTCATGAATACATCAAAAATTATAGATACATTGGAGACATATCAAGGCGCCATCTCCGACGCGTGCACACTTCCATAGGACAATGGTTTGTCCTCCAGGACTTTTTCAGTATGTTCAGGGCCCGGTTGAAAGGGGTGTCCTACTTGGGCCGTGCCGACGACTGTGATGACTCGTCGCTTTTGGCTGCCTTTTGGTGCTGCTGTTTTTGCAAAAGGAACATGGATAGTTTACTAATGTGACAAAACTTATAGTCGAATTGACTGGAAGCTAATATAATAAGGTGGTAATATAACAATTACCGGAAGTCGCATGATCTCCCTCGTGTTCGGGTCCGTGTAAAAGATCTTATTGACGTGGTCCCCCTTGTACCGGGCCCTGATCTAGTCACGCTCCTGCGCGTCGTTGAACTCCGCCAAGGGGTCTGGGATTCCCTGACATTCACGTTCGGCGTCCTCCTTGGCCCATACTTGCCTCTTCCCCTCATAACCATGGCTTCCGAGGTGGTGGGGAGGCGTGTTCTTGGCCTGGAGCGCCTTCATTTTCTCCGACCTTTGCTTTACTTCTTCTTTAGCGCAGGTCTCCTTGAATTTTTCAAAGTCCTCTTCCTTTAGTGTCTGATTGTCAGCATGAATCTTGGACCACGGTTCACTCTTCGCCATCGCTTTTTCACCCTAACTTTCCAGGCGGACAAGTCGTTGGTGAACGGCACCATCGCCTTGCTGTTTATCTTTCTCATGACATCGTCGTCCCTCGGATGTTTGCTTTTATCCTGGCCGGGGAACATGAACCTATTGTGCAACTTCTTTAGGAGCATGTGCTCCATATGTGGTATCTTCTTCAACTTCTCGTCATTGATGTTGGCGGTTTCCCGGAGGATGCAGCCTAGTTGATTTCCTCAGCACGAGGGCACTTCCTCTAGCAACACTAGCTCTAATTTCTTGGGGTGCATCTCTGTGACCATAATTTGTCCGATGAAGAGGTTGCTTGGTCTTCGTGTCCTCTTTTTCTCCCGGGGGTGGCGCCGGTGCCGGTGACGGTGCCAATGTCGGTGTCGGTGTCGGGGTTGGTGCCACTACCGCCACCCTACACCCGCAACTGGTGTTTGTCCAGGTAATCGAAATAATGATTTGCTGCCTCGATGGGGTCTTCTTTGAGGCGACCAGAACCCCCGGCTTTAGCGTGGCTAGACATGGTTCCTATTCAACAAAATGTAAATAAAAGATATAATGAAGAGAAAAATGGCCCTATATTTGGTCAGGATGTTTATTCATTCCCCTTCTGGCAAATCCCGGACACTCCATATGTCCTACTTTCTAGCACAAGTCATGTCGAAGTTCATGGAAATTTTCGGCATGACCATTGCTAAAAAGTGGACATATGGAGCACCTGAAGTTTGCCAGAACCGAAATGAATCAACATTCCGGCAAAACATAGGCCACTTGGATATTCTTCGACATTCAACCAACATTGCAAAATCATATAACCCTAAACATTGCAAAATAGTCTGGGAAGGGAGCTACTTTTTTCATTTCTACACCTACTGTGTTCTATTACTAAGTAGTAACAATTCTATTTTTAAAAACTATTTTTTTTAAAATTTAAGAAAGATATGTATGCATATAATATATATCAGCATCCTCATATACACTTGCTAATAATTTTTTTGATAGTATCTTAACTTTATTTAGGCAGTATCTTAACTTAATTATTGCGGCCAAAGAAATTCTATAACTTTTTTCATATATGAACCCTAGAACCCTAGAATATTTTTTTGCTAATAAATATTTTGTCCTAATAAAAATTCTGAAATTGAACCCTAAAATTGATTCCTACCGCCTACCTAATTGAACCCTAAATTGAAAACCTAGTTTCATTTCTAAAAAAAGAAAACCTATTTGACAGAGAGAGGGGGAGGTGGGGGGTCGGTTAGTACCTGAAGGGAGGCACAAGGGGACGCTGGCTACCGGGGGTGAGGTCGATGGCAGCGGCGCAGACGAGGAGGCCGGAGCGGCGAGACGCGGACAAGGAGGAGGTCGGAGCGGCGGACAGGGGCTCGGGCCGGTGTTGAAGCCAAGGGCGGGAAGGGGCCCGGGCCGGCGTCGAGGTCGAGATCGAGGGGCAGGAAAGGGCGACGGACAACGGGCAGGGGCGATGGTGGCGGGCGACAACAGAGAGGAGGGGGAGGTGGGAGAGTGGGGGGAAATGGGAATTGGCAAAATTTTGAGCCCGCGTAGTGGTTAACTCAAAATAGCAGTAGCGCTAGGTTAGGATCTAGCACTATAGTTAAGTTAGCTATAGCGCCAGTGTTACTACTAACTGTTCGAATTTTTTATTCTAAAATACACATAGCAGTAGCGCTGGATTAGGAGCTACAACGCTGGATCCTAACCCAGCACTCACTACTAGGGAAAACCCTAGTAGTAGTGCGGGTTTTGAGGCTATCAGCAGCGCGGGCACCTGTGCTACGAATAAGGCGCTACAGCTAACCGTTAGTAGTAGCGCTGCATGTACCCGCGCTACTACTGTTGACTATATCAGCAGCGCATTTCCTGATCGCGCTACTATTAGTTAGCTGTAGCGATTTTCTGCTCCCGCGCTACTGTTATATCTTCCACCATTTCCCCATTCCTACTTCAGTAAACTGCAATTTTCAGATACTAGTTCTACCAGATATCAATTTCATAAAGCATTATAGGTACTAGGTAGTACTCCCTCGGTTCCAAATTACCTGTCCTGGTTTTAGTTCTAGATGATATCGATGACGATCATCATATGTAGTTCTACATGATATCGATGATGATCATCATATGTAGTTCTAGATGATATAGCCACACATATGTAGTTCTAGATGATATCGACGATGATCATCATCCTCAAGCCAGGGCGGTGGGTGTTCCTGATAGTAATTAGGATGGCCTGTCCAACACGAAGATTCTTGCCAACGACGAATCTCTTCCACCCAACCGAGTTTAAGTGTGTGCGACCGTCTGTGTCCATGCGGTAAGTACAGGTGGTGACGGAGCCCCTTGCGGTAAGGCGTAGTCCAGCTGCGCCTTCTTCATCAAGCTCGATACTACAACTCACAGATAGGTTCTTTGGCAATTTCCCAATAAGAAAAACATATCAATTAATAAATAGCCTCACACATACTCTTGCAAATATATTTCTATTAAGTCTAGATTTCTACACTATCAAAAACACAGTACTACGCATTTGTACTAATTAATCATGAATTCTACTAAGCATATCATTGGACTCTACACTAAGCATTTCATCGGATTCACTAAGCATATCATCGGATAATTTGCATTTATAAGTATAACAATAAAGCATATATATATATCATCAAATTACTACAGTCAGTACGTATAACATACCATTTCATGCCGATCGACCATGGTACTTGTCAGGCGGGTCACGAATGGCACCCCGACAAAGTCATCACGTGGCGGAGTTATGTCCCATAGGTTGCACACCTCGTCCTTGCTCAGCCTCATTCTTTGAGCTACAATGGCTTCATGAAGTGGGTCCTCATTATCTTCATCATCTTCCTCATCGGCATCATCTTCGTCATCTTCGTCATCTTCATCATCTTCGTCATCTTCATCATCTTCCACTAGGTTGAGATAAATGACAGCCAGCTTGGGTCTTTCTGCTCTGAAGGAGAAGCGGATCAACTCACCACCAGTAAGACTACATGCGGGCGAGGAAACAGGCCCATCCATCTCCTCCAATCTGTGACATATTGCGTCCTTTCTCAACCTCCATAGTGTACGGCCCCCCAGGAGCCTCAAATGTCACAGTGTCTCCTGTTAGCTTGTTGAATTTCAACCTCACATTGCATGGGACGATCTGTGTAAGAAAAGCAAAATGACACAATGCAGTAATGCCAACACTAAAAATAAAATAGTTGTTACATTTCATCTAATTTCTTACCGCCGCTTGAAGAAAACTCGGCTGCAAGTAGATGTCGAACAGCTTGCCAGTTGCAAGGCTGCTGGCGCACCTTGACTTGCACAATCGACATGGTTGTGGTGGTGGTGGCGCCATTTTCCTAAAGCAATATGCGCAAAGGGTTAACGATTAGATGACAAGGTACCACCTACCAAAGCATTTCGATGGCACCTATTGCCTAAGATAATTGATTAAAAAAGCAAGTGGCAAATTTATCTAAATTGGCAACTACATTTTGCCAAAAAAATAACTTATTACAAAAAAACAAAAGCATCTGCCTATCCATGTACAGAAAAAATATCAATAAAATGGTGCATACTAAATCAACTACCATACTAAATCCACTAGCATACTAAATCAACTAAATGACACAATGTTCCAAATCAACTAAATCAACTACCCTACTAAATCAACTAAATCAACTAGCCTACTAAATCAACTAAATGAAAATGTTCTAAATCAACTAGCCTATTGAATCATATCAACTAAATCAAAATGTTGCATATAAACTAGCTTACTAAATCAAAATGTAGCAGGGAGGAGGGAGAAGGAGGGGCGACTCGAGGAGGGAGTAGAGAGTATGACGGAGGAGGAAGGCGGAACGAGGAGGGGCCGGCTGGCGGCGAGTGGAGGGAGGACGGAGGAGGAAGGCAGAGCGAGGAGGGGCCAACCAGTGGCGAGTGGAGGAAGGACGAAGGAGGAGGCCGGTACCGAGTCCAGTGAGGAGGATGAGGTGACGGCGGCGCAGATCGGAGGAGGGGCGATGGGGGAGGACCGGTGGCGCGGGGGGTTGAGGGGGAGATCAAGTCAGTGTGTGGATCTGTGGGTTATTGCGACTAGTTAACTCAGCAACAACGGTTATTGCGTGCCCTTTCCCACTCTCCTTTCTCACTGTGCAATGGGCCCCACTTTCATGGAATGAAATAAAAAACACGCGTCTCTTCGTGCTTTTTGGGGCTTGAAGGGGGGTACACAGTGTCAACCGAGAATGTTTATTTTCAATTTCTTTTGGCTAGTAATTCAACTTCCCCTAGGGTACACTGTTCATTGCTTTTCTATCCCTTCAGTAAGCTAATGAGCTCTAGGTTAAGGACATGGCCCTAGGTAAAATCGTCGATTCTTCTTTGCAATGGTTTCTCCGTGTAGTGTCACATAATCATCTACCACATCTAGGTGGTGTAGCACTACTAAGTTAGCCCTATCAAAGTCGTTCCGTCGATCAGAGTAGTCCACGTGCAATTCCCTCCCGCCATTGTTGTGAACTTCTCCTCCGAGCCGCCCATGGTGCTTCTTGACGGGAAAACCAACAACAAGGTCTCCAATGCCTATATAATTCTTGCAAAAGGAGATGCACTCTTGCGTCAGATACCCCTGGACGATGCTCCCATCGGGACGGGACATGTTACGAACGAATCCTTTGATGACCCCATTCATCCTCTCAAATGGCATCATGCTGTGAAGGAATGTCGACCTGAGGTCAATGATTTCGTCCACGATGTGGACACACAGATGCACCATGACGTCAAAGAACACGGGCAGGAAGTACATCTCAAGCTCACATAGTATGACAACGATATCTTCCTGTAGCCTTCGGAGCTGCTTCACACTAATGGACTTTCAAGAGATCATGTCGAAGAATTTGCAGAGACTAATAAGCGTGTCACGGATCGTGTTTCTCCATTATCCCTCTAATGGCAACCGGGAGTATAAGTGTCATCATGATGTGACAGTCATGAGACTTGATCCGCTGAACCTTTTCTTCTTGGTGTCTAGAAATCTGCTTATCTTCCCACAGTAACCGGAACTAACTTTGATTCCCGTATGGAACTTGATAAATTGATCGATCTCCTTCGCACTTAAGGTGAAGCAAGAAGGGGGCAATAATTCTCTTCCTTGTTGACTTTTCTGCCCCTTTCCCCCACCTCCGTCTCCGTCTCCTCCATCGAATTTTCATGGTGGAGATCTATCCTGATCTCCAAATCTTCGAAGTCTTTCCTTGCCTTCGGCCCATCCTTGGTCTTATCCACATGTTCATCAGTGTGCCAGGCAAGCTCTCGAGGACATTCTTCGTGATATGCATTTGATCAAAGCAATGAGGCTTGTCGTGATTGGGCCAGTACTGCAAGTCCAGGAAAATAGGCCTCGTTTTCCATACCTTCAGCAGTGGCTCCGACGCCTTTTTCATCTTTCTCGGCGCAGGCACTATTCCCAGTTTTTCAACAGCTCATTGATTTCGGCGCCGCTCCTCTTACGTGGAGGTCCCCAATGTTCAGCCAAACCATTGAATAGATCTCCATGCTTTCTCCATGGGTCATCCTTCTCGAGCGATCTACGATGCCCCATGTACACGATTTTACCACACCCTCCAACTTTCATAGACATAAGCTGCTGAGACATTGTATCATCCATGCACCTCGTGCATCCGCGGTATTGTGGCACACCTGGCCTGAGGTGTACCCATAACTGAGATATTCGTGCACCATCATCATCAGCGTGGCTCTCATATAGAAATAATCTCATTTGCTGGCGTCCCACGTCCATACCGGTGTTTTCCATAACGTGTCTAGCTCCTCTTTCAGAAGCCCCATACATAGGTTAATATTATTTCCCGGTTGTTTCGGCCCTTGAATCAGCATGCTCATGTGTATGTACTTTATCTTCATGCACTTCCATGGGGGGAGGTTGTACATCCATACAAAGACGGGCCATGTGTTGTGGTTGGTGTTCTGGTTTCCAAACGGATTCAGGCCATCGGTACTCGCACGAAGCACGACGTTCCTTGCATCTTCAGCGAAAAATTTATATTCGGCGTTGAATGCTCTCCACTGGCTAGCATCTGTGAGGTGTCTTAGCTTTGGTCATCTCCATCATCGGGCTTAGTCCTCTCCACGTGCCAGCCCATGAGCTTTGCTTCCTTAGGATCTATAAAATACCGCTGCAGGCGAGGAGTGATCGGAAAGTACCATACAACTTTTCGAGGAGCTTTGTTTCCTGCCCTCTTCTATCGAGAAGCATTGCACACTGGATAGCTGGTTTTTTCTGCGTGCTCCCCCCGATAAATGATGCAATTGTTGATGCATGTGTGGTACCTAATGTGTGGCATATCAAGAGGGCAAACAATTTTCTTGTCCTCCTCCACACTAGTAGGACACAGGTTCCCCGCCGGAAGAACTTTATCATGTAGATACTTCAAATGCTCATCGAGGCTTTTGTTTGTCCATTTGTTTTTGGCCTTCGTCTTTAAAAGTTCGAGCATGAAACTCAAGCGGGTCACCTCGGGATTCCAACAGTCATATAATTAATGGAGTCTTCGAGTCTACTTCAAATTGCGCCAGCTTGGTCTCCTCTCTAGAAGCAGCTCTGTCGCTAGTCGTACTCTTGCGAAGGAGCTCCCAAACATGAGAGTCCTGCACGACTGAACTTAGTAGTGTCGAAGACTGCGACGTGTAGTCCGCCGCCTCTTCTCCACCATGTCCGAAATCTTCTTTGCCGCCATGTCCGGACTCTTCTTCGTCGTGTCCAGAATCTTCTCCGCCACCGCCATATCCGGAATCTTCCGCGCCGCCATGTCCGGCGCCATCATCTTCGTGTCGATCGGTCATCTCGTCGTCTAACCCCATGTCGTTATTCCCTGCCATGTGGACGTCCTCATCATCATCTTCACTTATCCACCGAGTATATCCATCCACGAAAGCATTCATCAGCAGGTGAGCGTTCAAACTGCCATGATCAAACGGGTCAAAAAGGACTCCTTCTTTGCATCTTGTACATGGACAACTAATCCTAGTCCGATTATTTGCATACATGTCCATCACCGCGGATTGCAAGTATCGATCCACCTTCCATCCACTCACCTTCATGATCAACTCCACGGTATAACAAGCAAAAGAGTTATAAACAAAATGCATGCATGCATCAAAGTCATATAAAAATTTGGCATGACCTTGCCTAAAAATAAGACATATCGAGTTTGCTCGAAATTCACCGAAACGGAAATAAATTGTCATTTCGGCAAAACATAAGCAACTCGGGGGCAATGTCACTCGCACAAATCCCTCCATATCTCAAACACACATATTCCCATTCTTGAAAGGCACAACTTTTTACTCACCTATCTACCGAGAGAGATCGAGCACGGTTAGATGAGGCCTTTGCTACCTATAGGGACGATCGAAAGTATGGTGGCTAAATAGCTAGCTAGATCTAGTTTGTTGGGAGGAGAGAAAACTCTAGCTAACTAATGGAGAGAGAGAGATGAACTAGCTAGATATATATGTATGGAAGGAGGGAGAGCCAAATAAATGAGGTAGATAGAGAAGATAGGCCATTTATGGAGGAGAGTTATGGTGGAGGGGGGCATTAATGGGGAGAGAAGAAAGCTAGAAGGAAGAGAGGACTAGGGCAACAATGGTGGGGAAATAACATAGAGAGGGGAGAGGGGAAAGGAGGGGGAGAGGGCAAAGGGAGGAGGAGGGGAGGGGGAGGGGGAGAGGGGGTGAAAAGGTGGCACCAGCCACGCCTAGTGTAGCGCTATTTCCCAGACATCGCTACTGCTATGGTGCTCAGTAGTACCGCTTGTCAGGAGAAGAGCTAATACTAAGTGGGTCCCATTAGCAGTAGCGGTGTTGTCAAAGCAAGAGCTATTGCTAAAACGTTAGCAGTAGTGCTTTGTTTTGGGCCACGCTGCTACCACAGCTAGCGTCGGTGGGCTCGTTGGGTCCCACTTATCAGTAGCGCTTTTTTCACTACCAGCACTACTGCTAAATCATTACTTGTACTGCTGCCCGAGAGCAGCGCCACTGCTAATTAGCAGCATCGGTTGCTATTTTCCAGCGCTACTACTGATGTTCTACCTATAAGCATTTCCCTAGTAGTGCATGTTCTCATCTGAATTGAAAATATGCTACCTGTCCATAAATATATTAATCCAATAGTTGGCTCAGGAGAGTGACATGTATGCAGGTTAGCACATCTCAAATTGAATTTACAGGTGTTTGATCCATAGAGATGAAATGTTTGTCAATTTGCTTGCAAGGGTGATTAGAATTTTACAGGACGTCGCTGGGCTGCACGGCTTTTCAGTCTCCCTCTTAGAAGAGGGTGTCGACCACGGGTTTCCCCTTGTTTCCTGTTGCATTGCAGGCAACACTTCGTTAGAACAGAGGAAATACCTAATTCCACTAATTGGCACCTGATGCTGAAAATTTATGAATTCAACAAAAAATTTCACTGAACTATATATTGTGCTAAATTTTGTACTGAACTTTGTTCAGATGCTTAGCACTTTATGTTTACAAATCATTATGTGTAATAACTAGGTATTTATATTAGCAAAGTAAATAATACTCTGGTCCATAAAAACTAAGCCTTTATACCCTAGGTAGAAAAGCTAGATTCAACTAAATCAATGATATCCTCCTATTATAGTGTCGTGTATTAGTAACACGTTGGTGACCGAAACAACTTCTTAAATACCTAGAAGGTCATAGGAAGTGCTTTTTGGATGGTGCTTTAGTCGAAGCAATGGTTCTTATTTTTTTACTGAACCAAGAGGACTGTGCGATGCCTAGGATCAAAGAGCGTTATATCGACTTAGGTAGGACGCTTCTTGTTATTTTACTAGATCATAAACTTGTGAAATCTTTGTATCACCTGAAGTGCATAGCTTACTTTCTGTTTGTCCTTAAAAAAACTTGCTCCAGTGTTGGGAACCTTTCTTTGATTTATGTGACTTCAAATATTTGCATCCATGTGAAGTTGGAACAGATTATTGATAATAACACACACTACTACATCTTTACATTTTAGGCTATTGTATCTTGCTCCCTTGACTCCCCACCATTTTGATTACATTTTTCATGGCTCCGGATCAAGACCATGAACAAGGTTACATGAGTGGTCACCACATCAGCAACAAATCCTCAAAGATGTGAGGGCTGCGATGCACATTACTATTGGTGTCATATGGATGATACCTAGAAGTATTTTTTCAAGTGCATGGCTGGCAATTTCAAAGTGGAAATGGCAAGCCCTCGTGCATCGATACCCTATCTCTCCTTTGGATTGAATGCTATCCTGGTCAGAATGATAATTTTGTTGTTTGCTTGTTCCTGTAGGCCATACCACAGAGGTTTGTGGAGAATTTCAGAGGTCGGATCTATGAAGCTATCAAGCTAGAAGCTCCTCAGTTGTGGTTCAGATCATAGGCTTGCTGTAATTCTCTTTTACGTTTCAGAATTATAGTCTAGATCATAGACTTCTATGATTCTCTTTTACGATTCAGAAATTTAATCAAGGAGTCTTTGGCTATGTCCAGTGGTTATCATACATCATCCTCACTTGATAATTTCATTTTGTGGACGCTTGAGTTCACAAAATTTAGTCTCTCACTGTCCATCATCTCTAGACGTACCATTCATGACAGATGTTCAGTTTCAGCAAGTGTATTAGAAGAGGAAAACTAGTGCTAATTTGGACTGTATAAGCACATTAGAGTATATTTATTTTAACCAAGGCATATGGAACAATCTCCAGTTAAAAAACATGCCATCATGATAACTCTTTTCTTAAAGAAAAACATGAAAGGAAAAATGAGATCATCAAAACATGTGAAGAGAGCTATATGATTTTTTTGCTTTAAGAAGGTTATCATGATTTGCCTGGCTGAAACAGATTGGAGTAAAAATCAGGGAAAATGTATACCTTGTTAAGAAGACAAAACGTAGTGAGAGTGAATCGTCTAACCACCACCAGAATAGACGATGTTGCATCCTTGCAAGGAACAACCTGCATAGGAACCTGAATAAATCACGACAAAATAGTCTAGTTCAGTGTGAAACAATGAACTGCTTCAGGGCTAGTGGTAGTTGCTTGTGTATAAGGTGACTTTGAACGGAAAAGAAATTGGGTAATAAACAACACCGGAAAACCAGTAGTTTGGACAAAATAGGGCGAGAGAAATAATAAGTAGGCCTCATGTGAGAGCTATTGACACGGATCTAGGTGTAGAATAGCTAGATCACTCTCAAATATTTGAATCAGAGGAACTATAAAGTAGGATTTGTTCTTAGCAAGAAGGGAATCGGGAGGCAAGAGTCGGGAGGTGGGAGGGGAGATACATCGCCCAGCGGCGCCGATTCAGTAAGTGATCCAACGATGGTAACCCTAGTGAAGCGCTGCCCCTTTTATACCTACTTGGTCCACTCTGGGCCATGCACTAGTGGGTTGGGCTTTGCCTTCCTCTTGGGTCGCTCCAGCTGGGCTGGGCTTCTTTGGACGGGGCCCACCATTCCCGTGACATTCCCCTCTCCTTGAGACTTGGCTTGACCCCAAGCCACAGCTTGGGGAAATCTGGATTTCAGAGGTACTTCATCTTCCTAGGTGGCCAGCGAGTCGGGAAACCCAGACCAACGCATGAAGACCTGCTTCACTTGACGAGTTCCACGTGTGACCGATCGATGCTGCAGAATCTGCTTTGGCACTTGCAGGGGAAGGAGATCTTCGTCAAGCGTTGGCAGCTCCGGCATAGCTTGTGTTGACGGAGGCACGCCCAATTCGAGTTGTGAGACATGGATGACGGGGTGAATGCGCGCCGCTTCGGGAAGCGCCAACTTGTATGCCACTTCTCCAACTCGCCCCTGCACCTGAAAGGGACCAAAATAGCAAAATGCCAATTTGTGATTAGCTCTCCTAGCCACCGACGACTGCGCGTACGGTTGAAGCTTGAGGTACACCCAGTCCCCAACAGCAAACACTCGATCAGAGCGCTTGCGATCAGCTTTGCTCTTCATCACCTGCTGCGCTCTGTGCAAGTGTTGTTTGACGAGCGCCATTACTATTGCTCTCTCTTTAGTCCAGGCAGCCAAATCAGTTACTGCCTCATCGACAACATTGGTGATTCCGAAGAAACGAGGCTTGTGCCCATACAGGACTTCAAACAGAGAGGAACGAAGAGTTGAGTGGTAAGAGATGTTATACCAAAACTCTGCCAAGGCCAGCCAGTCCGCCCACTTGCTAGGACAATTATGCACGAAGCAACGGAGGTACAATTCCATGCATTGGTTGACCCTCTCAGTGGTGCCATCAGTCTGAGGGTGCTGCGCAGAAGAGATGTTTAGCGTAGTATGCATCAGCTTGCACAGCTCCTGCCACACCCGACTAGGGAAGATGCGATCACGGTTTGAGACCATTTTATCAGGAGGCCCATGAAGTTTGAACACATTCTCCAGGTAAGCTTTTGCTACTTGCAAGGCTGAGTAAGGGTGCCGCAGGGGAATGAAATGTGCGTACCGCATTAACTTATCCACCACCACCAAGATAGAGTTGAATCCTCGAGAAGACGACAGACCTTCCACAAAATCCAAAGTTACCATCTCCCAGGCTTGCTCCGGAACCGGCAAAGGGTGAAGAAGCCCTGGATACTTCACATGCTCCGGCTTGGCCTGCTTGCATACCGCGCAGTTTGCCACAAAATTATTGCCAGTCTGCTTCATTCTCAGCCACGCAAAATGTCGCATGATCCGATTATAAGTAACATGCACGCCAGAGTGTGTCCCCCAAGTGCACCAGCATGCAATTCGTGCAACACCATCTTCTGAGCTGCTCAGTTGGAGTCGAGCCAGACCTGGCCTTTGTATCGAATCAGTCAATCAACCACCGTGAAAGGACCATCCAGCGGTGCCCCTGCAGCTGCAGTTGCCAGCTTGTTCGAGCAAGACGGGTCATTCTGATATCCTTTCTTCACCTCGTCCAACCAGGTGGGCACACACACAGACAATGCGCACATGCTGCTCTCGGGCAAGCGAGACAGTGCATCAGCCGCTACGTTTGTAGCCCCGCGATGATACTCAATCTTATATTGGAGCCCCAATAGCTTAGTGAGAGCCTTGTGTTGCCAGGGAGTAGTCAACTTCTGCTCATCGAGGCATGACATACTTCTATGATCAGTTCTGATAGTGAACTAAGACAACAGAAGATATGAACGCCATCTGTCAATGGCCATAAGTATGGCCAGGCACTCCTTCTCGTAAGTCGAGAGCCCCCGATGCTTAGGACCCAAGGACTGGCTGAGGAAGGCAATGGGGTGCTGCTGTTGCATGAGAACCGTGCCAATGCCAACATCTGACGCGTCTGTTTTGATGATGAACGGCTTGGAAAAATCCGGTAAGGCCAAAACAGGCGTTGTGGTAAGAGCTGTTTTCAACAGACGAAAAGCCTGTTCTTGAGTAGGTGTCCACAAGAACGGAACACCTTTCCTGAGAAAATTTGTAAGTGGCCTGCTGATGATTCCGAAGTGTTTAACAAACTTGTGATAATAGACTGCCAATCCCAGAAATTGGCGCACTTCTTTGACAGACTCTGGTTGCTTCCAAGCTAAAACCTTGTCAGTGTTCTTCGGATCAGTACTCACGCCTTCCGCGCTGATAACATGGCCAAGGTAGCGCAGATGTGGTTGAGCGAATGTACACTTGGACCTCTTCACTTTCAAGGAGTATTGCTGCAGTCACTGGAACACTTTCCATAGCAACACCACGTGCTCTGACAGGGTTTTGTTAAACACCAGAATATTATCAATAAAAACAAGGACTCCTTTTCTCAGGAATGGAGCAAGAACCACATGCATGCCTCCCTGGAAGGTCGGCGGTCCACCTGTAACTCCATAGGGCATCACTTTAAACTCGAAATGACCATGGTGAGTTTGAAAGGCAGTCTTGGCCTTGCCCTCTGGCCTCATCCGGATCTGATGGTACCCAAACCACAAGTCCAAACTGGTAAACACAGTGGCGCCGTGCAATTCATCTAACAACTCATCAATGACCGGACTGGGGTACCGGTTCTTGATGGTAATAGCATTGAGGAAGCGATAGTCCAGGCAAAAACACCACTCCCCGTCTTTCTTCTGCACCAGCAACACTGGCGATGAGAAAGGGCTGCGGCTGATCTGAATTATCCCTTGCCTCAACATCTCAGCCACCCGAGCCTCGATTTCGTCTTTCTGAGCTGGGTTGTAACGGTACGGAGGCCGTTTGACTGGTTGAGCCCCTGGAATCAACTCAATTTCATGGTCGAACTCCCGCTGAGGTGGCAAACCTTTTGGTTCTTCAAACAGAACTGCAAATTCCGTGAGCAACTCCTCTACCTCCATTGGAATTGGCTCGGGTGCTCCCTTTGGCTTGGATATTGCAAGGAGCAACACATGTGCCAGCTCTGTGCTAGCCGGCATCAGCTGCAGCTCAGCCCCTGAAATAGCTCGACAACACGATATCTTAGGTGTGGTACATGTCAACTGAATGTACGCGCCTTTGTGCTGGAATGTCATTAA
>NC_041383.1:818581515-818582794 GCF_002162155.2 Triticum dicoccoides | reverse complement strand
CAGCACTACATCATAATTGCCCAAGGGAAACAACTTGACAGTGGAGCTGAATCGAGGGCCTTGGATAACATATTCACAGCCTGGCACCTCTTGATCGCATAGTGTAACTGCACCATCAGCAACCTTGACCTTCAGCGGTATACGCATTGCTTGCACTCACTCCAACTCCTGAGGAGTCTCGGTGTGGACAAAGCTGTGAGAGCTCCCAGAGTCCACGAGCATGAGCAGCACCTTGTTTCCAATTTTTCCAGACAGGCGAAATGCTTTGGGTGCTTCTGTACCTTGAATCGCTGCCGTCGACAAAAGACAGAGATCATCTTCAGAGCTTTCTGCCGGAACCACAACAGTACTCGGTGAGACATGGGGCGAAATCGTGCCCACAAGCTCCTCCACGACGTGTAACTGAACCATACATGCCCTAGCCCCCATTGCTCGCCACAAGTAAAGCAGAGACCCCGGGCTTTGCGAAAAGCCCAAACAGCCTTGAGTTTGTCATCTGTTGTTGTGAGTGCAGGACTTGAAGATGACTTGGCTATATCCAGACCTCGTCGTGTCTCCAATGGAGTAGAGACAGGCAGAGATGCGTTCGGACGCACAATTGGAGCCGTCGCAGGCACAGCCACTGACAGTGTTGGGCGCGAAGAAAAACACCCAGTTCTGCTACTGGATGCCCCCGAGCGTTGCGCCACAGTAGCCTCTTGCTCCCGACGCACCATGTCAACCACTTCTTCCTGCAATTCAGCCAAGGAAACAGCAGTATCGAGGTCTTTTGGGCGATGCAACATTACAGCTACTTTAATTTCATGAGCTAATCCTTCAATGAATTGAGTAGTGAAAAACAAAGGATCCCAAGAGCTATGGTGCGCTAACAAACAGTGCATGGATACATTGAACTGTTCGGCATATTCTAACACGGAACCCTCTTGCTTAAGCTTCAAAAAACGACGCAACAATTGCTAAAACTCTGACCTACCAAATTTTTCAAGAACTGCTGTGCAGAAAGCCTCCCAGCTTGCAGCCTTAAGATGCATCTGAGACCATTCGAGCCACAATGCAGCAGCCCCAGTAAAGTGGACAACCATAGTGTCCACCCACACGGCTGCATCAACACCACACACGCGAAAGTAGGCTTCGCAACGAATGCGCCACCCAGTAGGATTATCACCATCAAAACTGGGACACTCCACATGCTTATGATACCCTCTATGACACGTACCACTACCAAAATCCAACGACGGTGGTGGGGGAAAAGGTACCGTGGGGAAGGGAGTGCGGACCG
>NC_041383.1:818579183-818581166 GCF_002162155.2 Triticum dicoccoides | reverse complement strand
TGCGGTGGCCATCGGGCCCGTAGCAGTCGCCACTGCGGTGCCCCTCGAGCTCAGGCGCGTCCGCTACTGCCGAACTCGAAGTTTCCACCATCTTGTCATGGGTAGATGTATTCCGCGCCATCTTCTGCAGTTCCGCGCGGATCTCACCGAGATCGACCCAGAATTGCCCCATGGCTGTATCCACGATGGGGAGCCACACCGCGAGATCATGCACCACTGGCTCCAAGGAGGCGAGCGCAGACTCCATCTTGGCGACCGCTGGCTCCATGTTCGCGATTGCGGGAGCCATCAGATCCAACGTCTGCTAGATCGCGAGAAGGGCCTTGGCGATGCCGCTCTGCTCCGCCGCGGCTTCCTCCAGCTGCTTCTGGAAATCAGCCCCCGCCATGATCTCTTTCAGACTGCGAGTTTTCGGCGCCAGATCGGGCCACGGAAACGAAATTTGGTGGTGGATTTGAAGGCTCTGGTACCAAATGACACGGATCTAGGTGTAGAATAGCTAGATCACTCTCAAATATTCGAATCAGAGGAACTACAAAGTAGGATTTGTCCTTAGCAAGAAGGGGATCGGGAGGCAAGAGTCAGGAGGTGGGAGGGAAGATACATCGCCCAGCGGCGCCGATTCAGTAAGTGATCCAACGATGGTAACCCTAGCGAAGCGCTGTCCCTTTTATACCTACTTGGTCCACTCTGTGCCACGCACCAGTGGGTTGGGCTTTGCCTTCCTCTTGGGTCGCTCAAGCTGGGCTGGGCTTCTCTGGACGGGGCCCACCATTCCCGTGACAGCTATACTGCAACTACCCAGCAATATACCGATCCTTTTATATGGATACTGTGATAAGTGGGGTATCACAGGATGGTAGAATAATGTGCCAGTATTGCTGAAACGGATGTCCAGATATCTCAAGTACAGGCAACTAGTAAAATGAAACAGGAAACAGAAACAGCAATAACTCTCAAGGCATCAGATCTAGCACCTACAAGGCTACAGCTAACTGCTGGAATTCCTGGGTCATTACAAGTTGTTGACAAAACTATATACATGTAAGAAGTCATATATAGCGATTGGAATTCAGTGGTTGGTGGAGAACAAAAAACAGAGCAAGCAGGCGAGGTTGGTTGGTGAGTCGGACCGACCTTGCAACCCGACGAACATGACGACGCTGGGCTTGCCCTTCTAGGGGGTGAAGGCCGGCTTCCCGGGATCGAGCAAAGCATGTTGCAGAGCTCCGTGAAGACGGCCTGCAGCGCAGAAAAAAAAACAAGGGCATCAGCCTCCTAATCAGCTGGAGTCCCCCGGGCACGCGAATTAGCGCAGGAATGGATAGCTAGGTAGCGGGAGCAGCTCTATGATGCATCGCTTGTTGGTGCCGGCGGCGAGGGTCTCAACGTTGACGATCTTCCCGATGTTGGTTCGCATGTCGCGGACCATCTTGAAATGGACGTGGGACTGACTGAGCGCGCGGGAGATCTCGTTGAGGCACTCTCCGAGCACCTTCTCGTCGATCACTGTGGCGTTGCTCATCTGCGGGAGATGCTCCCGCCCAGCTGCGCGAGTACCATCTTGGCTGGGGCCCCGGGGGGTCAGACCTCGTCGACGGTAGGTGGGGGTTCCAGTGGCGATTGGAGGTGATCTGGGAGCGGGGGAGAACCGCCGGGGTCGATGGGGGCGATTTCTTTTGGTTTGCGGGGTGGGGATTGGCGAACCGGTGTGGCGGGTCGGGTCGGCTCGTGTGTCGTGTTGTATGGGGGAAGGTTCGTGTGGTGTCTGGCGTTGGCGTGTGACTTGTGAGTCGAGTCGACGAGCGTTCTATTCGTGAAAGCTGAAAACTGACTCGTATTTCACGGATCTGATCGTGGCGACCTTTGTTCATTATTAAGGAGATCTCGACGACTCCACGCCCGCCCGTAAAAAACCCCGCAACCGTCCGGATCATGAAAGCCATCCAACGCCGATCGGAGACAAACATGGAGAAGGTTTGC
>NC_041383.1:818572249-818578924 GCF_002162155.2 Triticum dicoccoides | reverse complement strand
GTAAGGCCAAGCCCGCGCTTTTGTACCATGCCGCATTGTTTTCGCGTCAAAGTCCCCTACTCTGGTCTTCCACTCCCCGTCGCTCTCCGCCCAATTCTCTCCTTCCCTCCGCCGCCAACGCATGGATCTGTCGGAGAACCTGTCGGAGAGGGACGCGGCGGAGGATCCGGGCATCACGCTCGCCCAAAAGATCAGCTCGGAAATGAGGCAAAATCGCCGCATCAAAAGCATAGGCCGCAAATGAGGAGAGGATGAGGAAGCGCTTGGCCTTCGGTGGGCCTGGTGGTGGTGATGGGCATGGCGGATGGGGCCGACGGAGCAGTCGGCAAGGCCGTGGCAGACGCCACCAAAAGAGCACGCCCACAATACTGATGGCGTTGTGGCCGGAGCCGTAGAAGCCTCCGTACTACTACTACTACGCCGCCAAGCAGCCCGCAAACCCCTCCGGTACGGTTCCTTACATCATCGATATTAACGCGGCGCCTCTCTTCTCCGAGTATTGTTTGCCATCGCTCATCCGGGGCGAGGACGGCGGGCGGAGAGCATATGGATGGTCGCGTGTTGTTTGCTGCAATGCCGAGAGCAGCGGAGCCGGCGTACGACGCCGACAGGGAGATGCTCCATATCATCCACGACAGAGGGGAGGGAGGATGAGGGTCTATGAGGATGGGACAGGTGAAAGACTTGAATCCCACCCAGTCTGACAACTACCAACAACAACACCCATACGACCATGCAACAGTCCTACACCCAGACCGATGACGGCACACAACAACAACAAAATTAGGCCGCCGGAGAGAAGCATCTTGAGGGGTGAGGGGGAGGAGGAGGACGACAACGACGATGATGATCCGGATGATACAACAGGCGATCTGAAGAAGAAGGGTAGAGGAGAAACCATCAACATGCGGGAGGATGAGTTGTTGTGCGACGCATGGTTGACCACTAGCCTCGATCATGTCCGTGGCACGGAGCAAAAGGGCACAACCTTTTGGAGGAATGTTCACATATGGTTCCATCACATCCTGTTCTGACGCATTAATCCTCAACCGTGAGTGGAAGTTCCTTAACCATCGATGGTACACCATCCAAGAGACTGTCTCCAAGTATTGTGGGCACTTGAAGGATCTTATCGCACGGTGACCTAGCGGTGCACAAATCACCAAGCAAGTAGGTTGATCACTAGCAGGATATGCTCTAGTTTTGTTGATCACTAACCGGGTATGCTCTAGTTTTGTTGATCACTAGTCGGATATGCTCTAGTTTTGTTGATCACTAACCGAATATGCTCTAGTTTTGTTGATCACTAGCCAGATATGATCTAGTTTTGTTGATCACTAGTTGGATATGCTCTAGTTCTGTTGATCACTAGTTGGATATGCTTTTGTTTTGTCGATCACTAGCCGGACATGTATTGTTTTTTTCTCACTAGACAGACATGCGATGTTTCACTTTTGTAGCCTACTCATGCATGTGTGGTGTACAAGAAGTTAGAGAAGAAGTCCTTCACCGTCATGCATTGTTGTTTGAAGTTCAATGAGAAGCTGAAGTGGAACCTTTTCATTGCCAAGACCGCCGCCCAAGTCAATGAGGAAGAAACCGGTGAACCTACCCACCCAACCCAAGAACCGCCGAAGAAGGTTAGAAGAAATATGCGGGGCAAGAAGTGGGAGGAGGAGTTGCGGCAGCCAAGCTGACAGAAAGGTTCAAGGAGATCTTGGCGAAGAAGGAAGAGACATGCGTGTGGAGCTCGGACATCAAGGAGGAGCGGAAGGCGGAGAGGTTCACGCAGTTGATGGATGCGACAGAGAAGAAGATCAAGCTCGAAGAGTGGAGGACCATGATCGAGGAGGCGAAGGCGGCGCGCGAGGAGAAGAAGGCCGCGCTCGAGGAAAGGTGGGCGAAGATAACCGCCAATGTAGAGGATGCCAAGATGTTGACATTGAATATCGACTGTTTGGATGTCACCGCTAGAATTATTGTGCAATTCATCTGGTATCAAATGTTGGAGAGGCATGAAGATCTGTTGGCGGCGGTGCAAGATGAGGACGCGGCGGAGGCGGAGGTGGACGCAGTCGTGGAGGCTGCCTATTCGGCGACGACGACACCTCCTTGATCAGGAAGCATCTTGCTGGGATGGCCGGTCCGGTAGGGCGAAAATGCACAGACTGATGTTCTTTTGGATTTGGGCATGTAAAAACTAAGCATATTTGCCTTTTTTTTATTGTGATCGGGGATGCGATCCAGCGCCGATGTGATCTGACGCGTTGTGTGGATCATCGTAGATTTGAATTTGAATTTGCTGGCGGACAGAATGCGACAACGGTTGGATAACTGTCTCCCGGGTCCATGTCCGCAGACAGATGCGGGTTTTTTTTGCGAGTAGCCATGGAAGGTGCCCTAATCCTCAGTCGTGATGATCATCGAGCATCCCTCTCAATTTTGATTCAATTAATCAAATTCAATTTGTGTCTCTTCTCTTTTTTGCGGGTCTGTTAGGTATCGATATCAGTGTTGGCAGGACCAGTCCTAGGTTTTGTAGACCTGAGGCGAAATCAGAACCTATGACCTCCAAATATAAAACTGTGTACAAGTTTGAAGATTCTTTTGTATAACGTACTAGACAGAATGTGCAGTAGGACTTATGGACATTTTCTAGATAAAATTGATTGAGACAGTTGTGTGACGTGGTATATCGGTCCATGTTGCAGTTAATGGCCACTGATTAATACGTATGTACTGTATATTGGTTGAAAAGTCAAAAAGTAAAGCAGTCTGAGTTATGTGAGTCGATGATTTCCAGAAAGTTCAAATAAATCTAGAAAGAACATTTAGAAAAAACACACCTATGTACTGTATAAATGAGTTATGTAGCTTGGGTAGGCAAAGATGTTGTCCTACGGAACATCTAGAAAAGCACACATATATGAGTTAGACTGTTAAACGTCGTAGTCTGTGAGAGTTGGGTGTTCTCTAATAAACTCATGAAGGGGCCCCGTAGTTTGACATATATGCTCCTAAGGGGGGGGGGGGGTTTCAGTGGTCTAGTATCGATCAAGGGTTTTACATGAAACTTGTTTACAGAAAACTTGCAGTTCAAGACGTAGTGCACTGTTAAAGTTGTGAACAAGTGTAGCATGGAGTTCTAGTTGGAAGTTCAACTTAACAGTCTCCACTAAAATATCGATATATAAACAATGTTTTGGAACCATAAGCAAATTTATGTCTCTCTGGGATCTGGTCGAGGATTGTTGGAATTATTGGGTCTAGCCCATATAATAATTCATATTTTCTTCCAATAATTCAAGGTAAATCGCAGAGGCTTACGTGGCCCATTCATGCATGACAAGGTGATGTGGAAAATATGTGTATGCGCTCCTTTATTTCTATCGTGCAAGAAAGAAGTTGAAATGATTGAAGCATAAATGGTATAAGAAATTGAGCACTTCGTGGAATTTTTAGTGTGCTCGTTTCTGCATCTACTACCATTACTTAACACATCGACCGCTCTCCAGCATGCATCTAGTGTATTAAGTATATGTGGCTTGGCCGTGCGTGTGTGCATGCTAGCTAGTGGTTAGTGGCTGTGTGATAGCCAAGTGAGTCCGGCTATCTAAGCCATGTATTTGTTGTTGTGTTAAGTGGCGAGAAGTCATACAATTGAAAAGGCACTATGTGCGTGTGCCAAAGTGAGTGTATCTTCCTCTTCCTTGAATTGTGTGCATGATTGTTCTTCCTCCTCCTGGGCTGTTCCAACAGGGACACCATTACTAACACTACTCCTTCCACTCTCATCGTCCTCAATCTCAACAGACATAGTTTCTACCATTGGCACCATCTCTTTGATGTTCATGATTCATCTTGGCTCTCTTATTTATTAAACGAGGCAAATCTTATGCCTCCGTTTAAAAAAAAAGATTCATCTTGGCCGTTGTTCTGTGCTCCACCATATCTTCAATGACGTTGTCCTCGCCACGCACAACCAACCCTGGCTCAAGGATGACATCGCCATCATATATAGAGTGGTTGTACACCCACATCTCACCAAGCTCTTTAATCATGTCGCCAAGGTCAGTGCCATGGCACATCACATCTGGGTCGTGCTCCGTCCTCTCATTCAAGACGACCGCGACACTTGCATCTCTGCCCTCAACACCGAGCTATGCACCATCACCGCCCGGTGGGCGTTTTTTATCAGAGGATCAAGTCCAACGGCAACAAATTTTGCAAACTCGGAAGCTCGTTGCTGATCGTGATCCTTATTCACCTTTCGATGGGTGGCCTGGACTGGACGAGCGCTTCGCCCAGCAGGCAACCCTTATCCCACGTCTTCCTTGCCCTCTCTGGCTTGGCTGAGGCTCGCTGGACGCTTGCATGGGCCCGCCCATATCCCAGACGAAGAAATCGTTCAGTGTGTGCGTTTCTACAGAAAGCACTCCGTGTTAAGGCCCTGTACAATTAATGCAGGTGCTTACACAGGTGCCTCAGCAAAAAAAAAAACGGGTTTATTTTCGTGTAGGTGCTTGCACAGGTGCTTAGAGAGAGGGACGGAAGCAAACTTTGGCTACCGGTGCTAGCAGATGCTTAGGAGAGGAAACTGCTGTTTTCACGTCAGGGGCTAAGCAAACTAACGATATTGAAGCACCTATGTGAAGCACCCTCCTTTGGCCGTATGCATCGTTCTGATGCAGAGGCTGGGGCGACCCCCCCTTTTCGAAAAAAATGCGAAGCACCCTCCGTTGCAAGACAAAAGTTATTTGGGGACGCAACTACCCTCTCTCTCCTTAAGCACTAGTGGATAAGCACTCAGCGTTGTACTCCCTTCGTCCGAAAATACTTGTCGTCAAAATGGACAAAAAAAGATGTATCTAGAAAAAAATACATCTAGATACATCCCCTTTTATTCATTTTGATGACAAGTATTTCCGGACGGAGGGAGTATATATAAGCGGTTGGAGACATGTAGATGTAGTAGTACGGAGTAGGTTTTAGACCGTTTGGACATGCCGTGCGTTCCTCCGTTCCACTTTTCCCGTCTTTTCTTGTTCCTCAAGTTGATCCCCTTGTTCTCTCCTAGTCCCAAATCCGTTGCGCTCCAACGGCCCGCCTCGACGTCGCCCCCAAGTTCGCCTCCCTCCGACCACCCCCTTCTCCGGCCGGCATGCTCCTCTCCAATCCATCGGAGTGCTAAACCAGGTACAGTCGGAGGCAGTCCTATCCTATCCTTGTACGAATCGCAGCCCTCTACTCCCCACAGAATCTCGAAACGAAAGGCCTCCTGCACCTGCACCTGATCTACGACGGTCCCATCATCCCATGGCCATGGCAGCGCGGCTGCTGCTCCGCTCCCTCAGGCGTCCTACTCCAGGCTCCTCCTCTCCGGCCGCCCACCAAGCCAGTGGTCTCTTCCACCGCTCGCCATCGCCGTCACAGGTACTGTTTCTTCCCTTTTATCTGTCACTCCCTACTACGTTGCGGGTTTTGCAACGGACGTCACATGTTGCCTACGTGAACGTGGTAGCTTTGGTAAATTAGTCATTTAACCTTCGAGCGTGGTTTAATCAATCTGGATGTGAATTTCACACACGCTCCATATATATAGGGCGTGGGGCATCCTCATGAAGTCATGCCGTGGAGAGGGTTCGGAGGATCACATTCGTCGCAGTCTAAACCACCCCGCCGCCTCGGTCTCGGGGCGGTAGCCAACGCGGTCTCTGCATCCTTTGTCTGCGCTTCTGCTTTCCCCCTTTTTAACCAGACATCGCTGCCCATGTGGCCGCATGACAATGGAAGCAACAATGAGAAGAGGCGACGGACTGATGGCATTATCGCTGTTAATCTCATGTGAGTCTCACAATGCTAAATTCAATTATGTACCAATGCTTGAGTGATTTCCTTTTATTTATTGCTTCTTTGCACCTTTCTTCATCTTTTTTTACTTTATTTTGGTTGTGATTGCGTTGTCGAAGGGTTTATGTGGCAGATATAGCATCGAAAAGGAAGCTTACTAAGTGGGGATCTAGGGTTTGTTCTTCTATCGGCCGAAAATTCCTTTCCATTGTGTATATATATTCTGTCGATGTATTGTCCGTCTAATGCTTGCCGAATGCAACAATTATTTGCTACGCAGGTAAACGACCCGATCCGTAATGGGCAAATCTGGCGCCTGGCTACGCCAGCTCTCCTTCATCGAGGTCCTCTTCACATTGCTGTATGTGTTCCTGTCTCGGTTGAGATTACAATTATTCTCTACAGAATGGCAATTGCGCTAACTTTCGATCATCATCATGATGATACAGTTCAATACACTCTCTTTGGCTAGCATTGGGCCAAAGGTGGAAAAGGATGCTGGTCCTAGAAGATTTCTAGCCATCTATTGCACTTCGGCACTATCAGGTACATGTTTCATTGTCTTTAGCCTGTTTATGATATAACCCATCCTACTATGTCATCCCTATCTATTTTCTTATTCATTCATTCTTGCAACTATAACAGGTTCACTAATGAGCTACTGGTTTAGCTCCGCACGCACATATGGTGTTGGTGCATCTGGGGCTATCTGTGGATTGGTATGTCCATCAGTACATTTATCGCTTTGGTTTTTTTTCCTCTTGCCTAGGCATAGCTTTGATTTTATATGACTTTGTGTTTGCCGGCTTTTGTGTGTGTGTGTGT
>NC_041383.1:818567962-818571789 GCF_002162155.2 Triticum dicoccoides | reverse complement strand
CTATGTAGAGGTTAGGTGTGTCCTCATTTTGTTTGTATTCAATACAAAGATCATGTGTGCTTGACCCTATAGTGCTTAATTCATATTTAATTCGCAAGGAACATGACATTATTTTGAACTAGTCACACTCTTCCTTGGCTACCTTTCCATTTCGATACGCTTTAACTTTTTTTAAATCCTATCTTAATACCCAATGAAGATTGTAACTTTTAATGGGACCTTGAGTTTTCGTAGGTGCTTGTTCATCTTAGAAACATCTCTATGCACAGCCAAAGTAGGGAGGCTTCACCAAGAGCTGACTATTTGTGAATGCAAAATTTGTCTTGCTCTTCTAAAAAGTCCGGGGCCAGCGATATCTAATAATATAGCTGGAGGAGATGTTTGGCGGGAAGGTTTGTAATGTCTCTGCAATGTCGATGTGTACTGCTTAATTTTTTCTGCCTATACTAGGCATGGGTACTTTCCGAAGTCTAGAGCTGCCCAACCAGTCTTCCTAACTAATTCCGGATCCATCTTTTAAGGTGAATATACTGATCTAAATGAACAGAAAAAATGCCAATTCACCTTCATTCAGGGCTCAAAGGTGTAAGTCCCCCTGTTTCTAGTGACAGAGGCTTGGGACCTTAGTATTTGTTCCGCATCAATAGTTGCTGCATCACATGTTTAGTCCAAGAACATAAAAGCAACTTGCATAATACAGATTTATTCTGAATGGCCAAACCTTGTATCCCTCACATCTTGACTGAAACTGGCATGTAATGTGGTTGGTTTTATCTGTTGTACTTGTGCACTACAAATTTCTTGCATCTCACTGTTTGGTTAACCTTCCTCTATCTTCATGTTCAGGTCGGTGCATATGCTGTTTATATATGGAGGCACAAAGAACTTTTCCGAAACGGAGAGGAAGTTTTGGAGAGTGTTAAAATTGTGGTTCTAATAAATCTGGTACTAATTTTGATATCTGTCTTTGTGTTTTGTCGTCTACTTGTTGCCTCCCATGCATTTGCACGTCTCATGTGTTCCATTTGATAGGGTATCGGCATCCTTCTTAGGCAGCGCATCGACAACTGGGCACATGTATGTCTCCCATACAATTTTCTACAGAATTCGTTAATTTTGGCAACAGATGATGTGCTTGATTGGCTAGCTTACTTGGATTGTTTCACATTCGTGCAGCTGGGAGGATTTCTTGGGGGAGCAGCTGTAGAATGGTTCTACGGTCCAGATTGGAAACGGCGCCCGTTGTTCAGCCAATGAGTAGCACAAGACCACAGTAATGTGCACGGCTTACACATAAAATTGACAGGGCGGTCCCTATATTGCTCTGGAAGGTGCAAATACCTTTACTAACTGAGCTGATAGGAGTGCTTGCAAAGTGCAAACATCTCCCAGTAGACCAGTCTCCTTGTTGGAAACACCTTTCTTTGGAGCCTGTCGTACTGTATACTACAGGGCTTTCAGCTAGTTTAAAACATTAACGTGTGCAGAAGGGGTGAACGCTCGCGCGTGCCACATCCTCAGGTTTTACTATCGCAGGTTATTTACAACACTCACCTCGCTCTTGTGACTAGCCCGCGTACAGTCAAAAGCTCCTCCCTGTGCTTTTCCTTACCCACGAAGCATGTCTAAAAAAAAATCATGAAGCAAGCCTCAATCTCGCACGCAACCGCATCGCTTTCTCGCGTCCCGCCGCCGCCGCGCCTCCCCCTCCCCGCTCCTCTCTCCTAGCCGTATACCAGCCTTGCGCCGCCCCCTCCTCCTTGACTGCCTATCTCCTTCTCTGGATTGACCAATCGTTGTGGTACGAGGTGAAGGACGATGTGGGGATCATCGTTGCCACGCACGGCAAGATCGGTGGCGAGCCCGACGCCCGCGCTACCAACATTGCCACCATCACGCTCGAGGAAGGCGTGGACGCGGCGGTCCAGATGCAGTGGCAGTAGCTGACGCAACTCTTGCGGCGCTGGGAGGCCAGGCGATGGAGAGGACCAGATCGCCTTGTTTCCAGCCTCCGTGTAGCAGGGCCATTCGATCCAGGGGGAGCACCGGTTTGGGATCTGCTGTGGCCAGGTATGCTCCTCTGCCTCCACTTCCCTTGGATCCACTGCCCCTCGAGATGTACGGATACGAGGACTGCGTGGAGTGGAGGCAACACTGCTATTGGAGCGACGTTAGGGACAGCATAGTTAGACCACTGATTCAATACCCCCATCCGGATGCTGCCTGTATTTCTGTTTGATCTTTGTGAGTGCAAACAACAAGATATGCTGAAACCATAAACATCTATCCATAGCTTAGTGTTGTATGTTGTCACTCGCTCACTCTCTCGGTTCAGTTTAGGGATATTTTCTTAGTGCTTTTACATATTTATTATGTTGTGCTGATTCTTGCATATTCCTGCAAGTGAATCTCTTATGGTGCACTATTTTTTAGTGTACTATTTATCTCTTCATTGATTTAATCTGTAGTTCAGTTGAGGTATTACTGAACTCCCTTGTTGTGTTTTGCAATGCTGCTGTTACACGTTGTTGTGCTGATTGTATATTCCTACAGGTGAATCTCACAGGTGAATCTCTTATGGTTATTGTTTGATTTTAATGCTCATTGGTACACATGCAATCTAGCAAAATGACGTGCAACTCAATGCCCACCAACGGCGAAGTGTATATCTCACTCTAACCAAAGTGAATCTTTTGACAGTGCATACCCCAGGAGGTTGTAATCCAGCTGAGAAATTTGATCCCCAACTTTGAACCTATCAACTTAAACCTGCAGCCAAAGCAAATGAATAAAAACGCAAAGCAGATGCGAAGAAATCAATCAGTTGAATTTCTTGCTGTTGCAGAAAAGTGATGTGAATGAGGGTGTCAAGTTGGACTTCCTCAATTTCAAAAAACACATACAAAATTTTGTGTCTTTTATTGAGAGGAATAAAGCTCACAATGCAAAGATGAATACAGGATATCAGTTTTCTGTTCCGATGGAAGCTCTCCTATTGGCCTTGTGCAGTTGATGTGGTGAACTAGCCAAGACGATTGGCTGTGCAGGTATCAACTGTTTAAATGTTCATCAAAGTTTTGCATCCTTCTCTAGATGCTATGTAATACTAGGTCTCTCTTTTTACCATCCTATGAGAGCATGCAACCATGCACCAGATTATTCTTTTGGCTACACCCCTAGCATACAGTAAGGCTCTTAGCTAATTATCTAGAGCAAGTTTCTGTATTATTACTTCTGGATGTTCTCTTATCACAATCTACCTCTTCATGTGTGTGTATATATATAAATTCATAGCAAATTAAATCCTAACAATATGGGTCTGATAAATTTTCTTTCTTAGGGAGAAATAAGTCCTAAAAGATAGCTGAGGGAGTTCCGGACTAGGGGGTGTCCGGATAGCCGAACTATCATGATCGGCCGGACTCCAAGACTATGAAGATACAAGATTGAAGACTTCGTCCCGTGTCCGGATGGGACTTTCCTTGGCGTGGAAGGCAAGCTTGGCGATACGGATATGTAGATCTCCTACCATTGTAACCGACTCTGTGTAACCGTAGCCCTCTCCGGTGTCTATATAAACCGGATGGCTTTAGTCCATAGGACGAACAACAATCATACCATAGGCTAGCTTCTAGGGTTTAGCCTCCTTAATCTCGTGGTAGATCTACTCTTGTAACACACATCATCAATATTAATCAAGCAGGACGTAGGGTTTTACCTCCATCAAGAGGGCCCGAACCTGGGTCTCGGGTAGGGGTCCCGAACTGTGCGTCTAGGCGGATGGTAACAGGAGACGAGGGACACGATGTTTTACCCAGGTTCGGGCC
>NC_041383.1:818552529-818567363 GCF_002162155.2 Triticum dicoccoides | reverse complement strand
TGTCGGTGTCAAAACCGGCGGATCTCGGGTAGGGGTCCCGAACTGTGCGTCTAGGCGGATGGTAACAGGAGACGAGGGACACGATGTTTTACCCAGGTTCGGGCCCTCTTGATGGAGGTAAAACCCTACGTCCTGCTTGATTAATATTGATGATGTGTGTTACAAGAGTAGATCTACCACGAGATCAAGGAGGCTAAACCCTAGAAGCTAGCCTATGGTATGATTCTTGTTCGTCCTACGGACTAAAGCCATCCGGTTTATATAGACACCGGAGAGGGCTAGGGTTACACAGAGTCGGTTACAATGGTAGGAGATCTACATATCCGTATCGCCAAGCTTGCCTTCCACGCCAAGGAAAGTCCCCTCCGGACACGGGACGAAGTCTTCAATCTTGTATCTTCATAGTCTTGGAGTCTGGCCGATGATGATAGTTCGGCTATCCGGACACCCCCTAGTCCGGGACTCCCTCAGTAGCCCCTGAACCAGGCTTCAATGACGACGAGTCCGGCGCACATATTGTCTTCGGCATTGCAAGGCGGGTTCCTCCTCCAAATAATTTATAGAAGATTGTGAACACCAGGATAGTGTCCGGCTCTGCAAAATAAATTCCACGCACCACCGTAGAGAGAATAATATTACACAAGTTCAATCTGCTGACGTATTTGATGGTGTGACGTCACACCACTACCAAGCCTTTACTTAAATTGTTTTTATTGTACCACCTCAGCGCGTTTAGCGAAGCGGTTTCCTTGGCATGTCTTGTCGAAGCAGAGATCGTGTTCCCCTTATTCCGGGATTCCCATAAATACGTACGTGGGTAACCCAACCGCGTTCGTTGCCACGCCCCCTCCATCGAAGGCGGGTTCCAAACGGTCACGGGGACGGCTCTCGGTATTCTTCCTCTTTATAATGAGACCAAGGCCAGTTCTTTTTCTTCAATCCTCAATCGAATCCTCCCCATGCCCCCGAGTTCCAACACCCAGGGCTCCAGATTCGGGTACCTTCGACCATTGACAATGTCCGGCTCCGACCTACGGGGCCGGTGGACGCCCTCTTCCATCACGGAAGAAGACGTGTTAAAGCTGAGAGACGCCAGGTACTTGACCTACGAGATTTCGCATAGGCTGCCCGCCCGAGGGCAAGTTATTCCTACTCCCGAGCCCGGCGAGAGCATTGTGTTCGTGTCTCACCTCCGTCGGGGTTTAGGCTTCCCGACGGACCCCTTCGTGAGGGGGCTCATGTTTTACTATGGGCTGGAATTCCATGACTTGGCTCCGGAGTCCATCCTCCACATCTCATGGTTTATTGTCGTTTGCGAAGCCTTCCTCCGCACTACCCCTCACTTCGGCTTGTGGCTCAAAACCTTCAATGTGGAGCCGAAGATGATTGAGGGGCGTCAGGCAGAGTGCGGAGAGGCGGTCATAAGCAAGAGGGCCGATGCTCCATGGCCCAAGGGCTCTTTTCAGGAGGAGCTCGGCTTGTGGCAACAGGAGTGGTTCTATATCACCGCTCCCAGGGGCAGCATGCAGAGGCCACCACCCGTCTTCCGCTCGGGCCCTCCACAACAGTTGACGTCATGGGTCAACAAGGGGCGTGACTGGCGGCCGTCCAAAGACGTACCCCTATTGCCGGACCGGATTCGAGGCCTCCAAGAAAGGGAGATCAATCTAGTCACAGTGGTACAGGTTATGCTGATCCGGCGCCTACTGCCCTGCAAAGTCGCCCCCTCCGCTGTGGGAATTTAATCCGGAGGGGCCACGAGCTCTTCAACACTTTGTGGGTTCAACACCCGCGGAGATGTACAAACTGTTCTTCGGATCACAAGAGATGCATCCGGACTTGACCGAGGACGCTGGCCTAAGCTGCAATCGCCCGGATACTCAAGTAAGTAGCCCTGTGTCCGGACACATTGTCCATCCATTTATCGTGGGTTTGCCTTTTAACCAGCTATCCCTTGGACAGGAGTGGATAGCGCAAGCAAAACTGATACGGTGTCCGGCCCCCGTCCCTGAGACCATGCAGGATCCCGTGTTAATCAAAATGTTGGAGGTTGCACCTTCGGAGGAGGGCGAAGGGGGGCACAGGGGAACTACCACCTCTGCCAAGGAGGCTTTCAGTAAGGGAAGAATCGAGAGTCCCTCCTTCCAGGGGGAGAAGAGGACAGCTTCCGAAGACCCGGAGGCCAAAGCCTCAAAGCGGGGAAAGAAATCTGTGCCAGAAGGTCCTGTGCCGGGAAGAGCCCCGGCCGTACTGTCTCCTCGGAGGAATCAGCCCTCCAGCGAGCCATAAGTAAAAAAAGGGGGAATTTTGTAATAGTGGACACCCCTGCTTAATTTCTAAGGGTAACCGAAGCTTTCATCTTGTAGTTCGAATCTCAACCCGTCTCAGCACAGCTCATCTTCAGGAGACTTTCGTCCAGAGATGATGGAGACCGAAACGCCTCCATCTGCCGCCCCATCGTGCGGGGCGGACGACCCTGAGGTGTCGTCGCGGAGGGTCTCCCCGAGTCCGGCGGGGCCAGAGAGTTCGGCACCCATTGGAGTACGGCCGGTGAAGCTGCAGGATTTGCTTAAGAGGGCGTCTATCTCGGAAGATCACCGCACATTAATGAGTATGGTGATTGAAAGGATCTCGTCCGCCGAGAGCAGGTTGTATGAGGCCGTCGGAAGCTTGCTGACGGGTTTTGAGGTACGCAAAAAATGACATGCCTTTTGACAGTTTTGCACATGAAGTGCGCCCTTTATAGATAGTAGCCCCTGAGACTTGGTGTGCTGTCGAAAGCAATAGCGTGCCAAGGATCATAATCTTAGTTATAGAATGTCGCCTTTCCTATGTAGGTGGCGGAATGTTCGGTGGCCAACCGGACTGATGGAGTTGCCGAACTGAAGAGGCAACTTGATGTTGCGGATGCGGACATCGCGCTGGTCAATAAACGACTTAGCGAGTCACAAGGTAGGTGGTTGCTCCGCGGTTGCCTAGTAAGGGGGCTAGTGCCCGTTCCTTACAATTTGTATGCCTGATGCAGATGGCGCCGCAGCTGTGGAAGATCTTCGAGCAGAGCTTGCTCGAGCCAAGGAGCAAGCCAGAATAAGTAATGCGGCTGCCTTGAAGGCAGCGAAAGAGCTAAAAGCCGAAAAGGCTGCTCACTGCCGAAGCAGGGAAGAGTTGGCCGGAATGGCCTTGAAATTAAAAGATGCTACCGACCGTTGTGAGCTTCTTGAAGGAGAACGCCGAGTGGAGCAAGAGGGCCTAAAGAAGGCCAGCGCCAAAGTCAAGGATGCCCGGAGTGAGATGCGGGCTATGAAGGAGGAACTGCGTCAGGCCGGAGACATTGCGGCTGGAAAGCCCTTTCTTCTGCGTAGGAAGTTCACGGATCCGAAGTATACTCAGCTGGGCCAGTTGTGTGGTGCAGAGGATCCTTATCTAGATTTGGCGGCGAGTGCGGCGGACGCAGTCGTGCACTTCCGAGGCCAGAAGGATCACGAAATGGAAGAACTTTACTGGTCTCAATTCCATAGTCCGGAGCGTCCACTTCCGTTGACTGATCGGCTGGCTGAGTGGGCTGAGCTGAATAGATTGTCCGGACTTGCCATGACGGATGTGATCACTCATTTGTGGCCGGAAAGGCCCAAGCCGAAGACTTATTTTGGCTTGTTGCAGCAATTCCTTGGGGCAGTGCCGCATATCAAGGCGATGAAGCGGTCGGCATGCATAGAAGGTGCATGGATGGCTCTCGCCGTGTGAAGACATACTAGGCGGACATGGATGCCACCGCTGTTGCATCCCGGGGTTCGGACAAGAGCCGATTACCCGCCGAGCACTATTTTGAGGAAGTCCTGCAGGGCGCTCATTTAATAGAGTCGTAGTGCTCGAAAGATGTCATGTTCAAATGACGTGTATAATTTGTGAGATCATGTTTATAATGCAATAGCTTTTTATACTTGTGCGTTCAACTATTGAACTATCTCCTGTGCGGCCGTATGTGTATGTATAATCTGAAAGATGGCAGTCTTTGGCTTCGGCCCCCACGCACATGGTGCGGGGGTGTTTGCAAAAAGAAAAACGCTTTTTCACACTTAATCCATCGTCTTGGTCCTTTTAAGGAGGTGATAGCGTAGCAAACTAGGCAACCGGACTATAACGCTTTATCACTTTCACTTAGCCTTAGGAGCTCGAATGTGGGGCTACTATATAGCCCCTAGCGGCACCGCTCTTCCCTGAACTTGGGGCGCGTATGTGCCTGACCGGGAAGCGGTCCTTCGTCAAAGCGGAGGAATTCTAAACATTCCAATGGTTGATCGAGTGGTTGACCAGTCTCTCGCTATATCATGACAATCAGTTTTCGGCTTTCTCTATTGAGGTGCTCGCCCGGCCGAACCGGGGCACAATCGCAGTAGTTCTCCTGGTGCCGCGTTAGCCGATGATACGGAATGTAAGGCAGCAAAACACAGGAGCCGCGCAAACCCAACATTTGACCAAAGACATGATTCGGAGCTGATGCATATAAGGCCTAACTCGAGACGCCGAACACTCCTTGAGGTGTTCGGTCTTTATGATACCGGGCAGAACAATGCCCTAAGCCCCTAGTGTCTAGGTACAGGCGGGAACTTCTGACGCGGCCGATGCCAAAACGCCAGCCTCCTCCTCGGCTATGGTAGGAAACCGGGGGATGTGTATCAACAAGAGACAGTAAGAAAGGTTTACGCAGGGTCTTAATCTGAAAAAAATCCTTGCAACGGGTCCCTGCTGCACGTCTGCGCATGTGTCTCCATTGTGTTGTATCCTGGACGGGTGTAGCACGTGCTTCATCTGTAAAAGAGAAGGACTTAGTTTCTAAGAAATATCGTGCAAAAGTTGTATTAAAATAAAGTATAATTTGGAAGATGAAGAAAGTTGAGCTTTATTGGCTCTCATCATTTATACGCGCGGCCCCTTATAAAGGGGGTATGCGGCTGGGAAGCCCCTTGTTTATTTACGCCGGACTCGCCTAACCGTGTCCGGGGTCTGAATGACCTGTGTTTAGGGGCCTTGACCCGCAAGGTCGGAGTGGCTGTCAAGGCAGCCCCACGCTCTCCGTGGTCGAGGAACACTCGGAGTTACTCTTTAATGAGATTATGCCGCGTGGACCGGGCATTGTAAGTATAAGAGACGTGTAGTGCGGTATTGCGTTAAAGCGGGCGAAAGCTTTGCGTCCCAATAGTGCTTGATGGCCACTGTAAAATGGGGCGCTACGGAGAGTGAGCTTTTCGTGACGGAGGTTGTCGGATGAACCGAACACAACCTCTAGTGGTACAGAGCCCGTATAATTGGCTTAAAGGTCTGGCATCACTCCTTTGAAGGAAGTGCTGTTATGGCGAATGTTGGTAGGGTCTATCCCCATTCCGCGGACGGTGTCCTGGTATGGCAGGTGCCGCGCTGTGTTTTCGTGTTATCACATGAAGTGAGTTCACTGTTTTGACTTCTAGTGGGAAAGTCTTCTATTTTCCGGAATGCTGGTTTTGGGGTTCGTCACTTTCGCTTGGTGTGTCGAGCCCCTTGTGTTCGGTGTTAAGTCGGCCAGACTGCTTGAAGACCCAACAATCTCTGTGTGTATGGTTTGCAGGCTTTCCGGAGGTACCATGTATTTGACATAGCCTGTACAGAATCTTGTTTAGGTTGGATAGCTCGTCACTGTTGTCCTTAAGGGGCAGTGTTTTATTACTCGACCGAGAGCTTTTGAATCCGGCGTTGACCGTCGTACTATTTGGGCCATTTTCCTTGTTCCGACGCTGATCTTTTCTGCATCGTGATTTCCCATTTCCATCCCTGACTTCGGATGTACTCGGGTCGCTGGTGCTGCATCTAGCGAGCCAGCTGTCTTCCCCCGCGCAAAAGCGAGTCATGAGGCTTGTTAGTGCGGCCATTGTTCTTGGTTTTTCTTGGCCGAGGTGTCTGGCGAGCCATTCGTCTCGGATGTTGTGTTTAAAGGCTGCTAGGGCTTCAGCGTCCAGGCAGTCCACTATTTGGTTCTTTTTAGTGAGGAACCTGTTCCAAAATTTGCGTGCTGACTTTCCGGGCTGTTGAGTTATGTGACTTAAATCGTCTGCATCCTCAAGCTCTTCCCAACTTCCAATGGTATTCTCTGGGAGGCTTTTGAGCCAATGCCGAGCTGGCCCTTTGAGCTTGAGGGGTAGGTATTTTATGGCATGGAAATCGTCTCCTCTGGCCATATGTATATGTAGGATATAATCCTCAATCTAGACTCCGGGGTCTGTTGTTCCGTCATATGCCTCTATGTTTACGGGTTTGAATCCCGCTGGAAATCCATGATCCAGTACCTCGTTGGTGAAACATAGTGGGTGTGCGGCGCCTCTGTATTTGGGTGTGCCGTTGTCTTCAAATGCTCGGCGGGTTATGTTGCTTCCTGGAGTCTTCTTTTTTGGCCCATAGATAGACCGGACCGGGTCATCCTTTTTCCGAGGATCTTTATGCTGATCGTGTGCCGGCTTGTGTGCGGAGCCCCTTGTTGCTCCTAGCCTGTCATCTGGTCGTCTATCCGGCCAGGCGGCATCTTTCTTTTTTGACTGTGGGGGCTCTAAGGCCTCCTCGTTGAATTCCGGCAACAGCTTGCGCTTCGGGTAGCTCTTTGCCTGGCGACTAGCGTCGTAATTATCTGTGGTATTGAGTACTTTGCTCCATCTAATTCGCAGTGCGTCTTCTGCTGTTTTGAGCTTCCACTTTTGCTTCTGCAAACTTCTTGCAGTAGCGACGAGCCTTTTATGAAGGCTCTTATGCTCTGGTGATGTGTTTGTCGTGAGATCGTCTAGGCTCTTGTTTTCGCCGGGGATGGGTTGCTTGTCTGATTCACCGTATTCGGATGATTGCTTGGTGGCATGTTCGCCATCCACTGCTTCGCCCTGCTCTAGGGCCGGGTCCGTATGGGTGTCGTTTTCATCGATGCGGGACTTCGGGCGGCGCTTGCGTCGCTGTTTTGGTTGTTTGTTGGGGGAGTTCTCCTTCGCCACATCCCGTTGTTCCTCATTATCGCTTCTTGTTGGTATGTCCACCATACATACGTCGTGAGTTGGGGTGGCTTTCCAGTGCCCGATAGGCGCTGGTTCTTGGTTGTCTCCGGCATCGTCGTCAATACCGTCGATGTCTTCGGAGTCATAGTCTAGCATGTCGGTTAGGGCGTCGACAGTGGCTACAAAGTGGGTGGTGGGTGGGCTTTGAATTTCTTCGTCGTCCGCATCCCAACCGTCCTGACCGCAGTCCGGCCAGGGCTCTCCTGATAATGAGAGATACCTTAGCGAACTCAGGATGTCGCCAAAACGTGAGTGTTGAAAGATGTCCGAGGCAGTAAACTCCATGATCGGCGCCCAACCGGATTCGATTGGTGGGGGCGCGGGAGGTTCGGAGTCCGGCAGGGAGTCCGGCACCTCGGAGTCACGAGCTTCGTGAGGGACAAGATTAGTGTTCGGCTCTATCGCCGTAGAGGTTGCAGCCCCCGAGGCGGCGTCTAGCCATCCGTCCTCGATCTGCACAGCCGGCTCCGAATTGAACATCGGAGCGGGCTCAAGTGCGGCCTCCAGGGTACTGTCCGGCCGCAGAGCTAAATCATGCTCGTCGTGGCAGTGCGGCACGCTCGGCTGTGGCTCGAATCCATCGAGGATCAAGTCCCCACGGATGTCAGCCGTGAAGTTCAAACTTCCAAATCTGACCTGACGGCCAGGGGCGTAACTTTCGATCTGCTCTAGATGGCCAAGCGAATTGGCCCGCAGTGCAAAGCCGCCGAATACGAAGATCTGTCCGGGGAGGAAGGCCTCACCCAGGACTGCGTCGTTGATGACGATCGAAGAAGCCATCGAGCCTATCGGTGACGACACAGAGGAACTCTCAATGAAAGCACCAATGTCGGTGTCAAAACCGGCGGATCTCGGGTAGGGGGTCCCGAACTATGCGTCTAGGCGGATGGTAACAGGAGACGAGGGACACGATGTTTTACCCAGGTTCGGGCCCTCTTGATGGAGGTAAAACCCTACGTCCTGCTTGATTAATATTGATGATGTGTGGTACAAGAGTAGATCTACCACGAGATCAAGGAGGCTAAACCCTAGAAGCTAGCCTATGGTATGATTGTTGTTCATCCTACGGACTAAAGCCATCCGGTTTATATAGACACCAGAGAGGGCTAGGGTTACACAGAGTCGGTTACAATGGTAGGAGATCTACATATCCGTATCGCCAAGCTTGCCTTCCACGCCAAGGAAAGTCCCCTCCGGACACGGGACGAAGTCTTTAATCTTGTATCTTCATAGTCTTGGAGTCCGGCCGATGATGATAGTTCGGCTATCCGGACCCTAGTCCGGGACTCCCTCAGCTGCAAACTAGCTATGAATTATCCTACACATCTGATTTCCTTAATAATTGCCAACATAGTTCAGGTTTCCCTTAAAATATCTTTTCTATCAGAATTTGTGGTTTTAGTTCATATGTCATCTGTTATAGCAAAAAAGATGAGGTTTCGTGATGTTATTCAGGTCGAGTCCCACTCGAGTTGCTTGATTTTAGGTTCTAATGTGGGACTGGAGAAGTTCAAAACAGATAGCTTGCTTAGAGGAATACCACATGGACGATCTAACACAAGTATGCACATTTTACAGAGTCTGACATGTGCATGTGGATATCCCTTTTATAGTGGAAATTAGAGCTATCACACACTTCTGTTTTGTTAACTTTTTGCAGGCATTACTGTCTAAAATATTTATACTTTGTATTGACTTCATTTCAGCGTATGTTATTTATCCACTATAGTTTATAGATTTGGTTGTTACCAGTCATTAGGTTCAATTTGCACCAAACCAGCAGAATAAACTCATTTATGCGGCAGTGGAAGGAATAATGTGAGAGCCACTGCCATGGCGGGCGGCATGCCAATCAACGCTGACCATCACCAAGGTGGGTAAGAAGAAAACCTACACCATGAGCTTCCCGGAGGGCGGAAGGCAATCACGCATGAACGGATTCGGTCTGTTCATCTCATTCAGCAACACCACGTGGTAGCCAGCTCAATCCTGGCGCGATGTGGACCTGGCCGTTCCTTTTGAACCAGTATTATGTATGCTATCGCTCATGTAAGTCCCCGTCGGTTGATATGCACATGTTTTATTGTTCAAGTCAAAAACTTGCAGTGCTGTACTTTCAGTCTCATACAAAGTAGAAATAGGAAAGTGGAAGGGGCGTGTACCACCTGGCACCGCTGCTTGTTGTTACGTGTAACATTTTTACTATATCTAAAAAAATGAGAAGTACTCCCCCGAGTTGGATGTCCAACGGACGCCATGCAACCAATGATACTGTCCCCGTGACAACACCCACCCCATGCTAATCGAGCTTTTCAACCTGCCTGAAATGGACAATGTCATTCGGGCATCTGCTTCTGATGTGTTATTTTCTCACTTTGGTAAGAAGTCAAGTGTAGCCAACACGATTAATTTTGTGTTATATGCTACCAGTTGTCTGGGCATCCACTTTTGATGTACTATTTGTTCTCTTTTTATAAGATCAATTCTGTGTTATAGAAACTATACTACCAGTTGTTCATGGTTGTGCACTGAATAGATGTTCCTCTACTTGTAATAAATATCTTTTGCTTTATTTCTGCATTACTGAATCTGATATAATTAGCAGTCAATTGTCATTTTAGTATCATATCTGAATTACTATCATTGTCATTGACTATAATCAATCAGCCGTACTAAAATATGCTAATATTCACGTACATGTAAGGAGCAGTAGAAGCAATGAAAAGGGCGCCTACGAGCTGGCAACGCCCAAACTTTCTTTCAAGAGGCGCGCCATGGCGCTCCCCAACCACTAGTAGTATTCAAACAGCGAGAGATTTTAATTGTCCAAAATCACCTGCTATTGTATATAACTGGCGCCTGATTAGTTGCCATTCGTTTTTGTTCTTAAACAGTTCATGGTTCACATGTACGGCTGGCTAGCTGTTTGCCTATATATTTGTTAAAGTTATATTTATGGTGGCCGCCTTTTGCATTTTGGCCTTTGGCCTCCCCCTATTTATGTATATATGATGGCTTTTGCCTCCTGATAATATCAAGTTGCCATTTCTCCTAACACGGTATCTCTTCCCCCTCACTTCTGGGCTGAGACTGTTACCACTTCCACCTATCTCATCAAGATTCAGCTATCTGCTGCTCTACAGGGTGGTATTTCTCTCGAACATCTTTCTGGTCATTCTCCTGATTATTCGGCGCTTTGTTTGTTTAATTGCGTTTGCTATATTTTTTGGAACGTACCAAACTGACCGCTCACTCTGTTGAGTGTGTCTTTTTCGGATATAGTGATGAGCATAAGGGTTATTGCTGTTGGGATCTTGTCGGTCGCTGGATGCGTATTTTTTGGGATGTGACCTTTGATGAGTCTCATCCCTTCTACCCACGTCCATCCTCCTCTGCCTTTCCCACGAAGGACATCTCTTTTCTTATATTTCTGAATACAACCCCCTCTGTGCCCAGTATTTCTACTCCTCGTCCCACTGTGGCAGATCTGACGCTGTCCTCTTCTACGGTTTCTTCTCCTTCCTCAGCACATGGCTCTCCGTCCTCTCCTACGGTTTCTTCTCCTCCCTCACGCATTACTCTCCACCTACTTCACCGATACCTTCCCCTTCTCCACCTTCATCGCCGATACATCCCCCGTCTCCACCTCTAGTGATTCCACCTCTTCCCTCCTTTCCTTTCCATTATTGTCAGGGAAACGACACCTATGGGATCACGTGGATCCCTTCTACGGTTGGCGGGGAGAGGAGTGCACAAAGAGCAGATCTAGCGATCAACACGATGGGTTTTTACCCAGGTTCGGGCCGCTGAAAAGCGTAAAACCCTAGTCCTGCTTTGAGTGTATATCGAGTGTTTTTGAGCTTCGGCTAGCTGCTACGCATGCAAGATGGGCCGGAGAGTTCAAAAGGTCTGAATCCTTCTCCAGTACGCCTTGGGCCTTCTTTTATACGTCCAAGGGGTCGCCACAGTGGCACACAGGAGGTGTAAAGTAGCTACAATGTATATGTTTATCACTGACGTCTTAGGACAAACGCATTAAATGCGTTGCTTACGTGCCCTCTAACTTTATCGGGGACGGGAATAGAGCTCGTCCGTCCGTCGCCGCCTCACTCCGTCTTGACACGCATCCAGGCTGACGAGGCATGCAATGCCAAGCTGGCTGGCTAGCCACTGCGCTGGAACGGTGGCAGGATCTTCACAAAGATCTGCATGCCACCACACAGGTGCTTGCCAGGCTGGCAGGTCAGTCGCTGCACTGGAGCGGTGGCGGGGTGGCAAAGCCTTGTCGTGCGCGAATCTTGCCGTGGCCTCGCAAACATCCCCAGCAAGAGTCTTGCCGGGGCCTCGCAAACGTCCCCGGCAAGGATCTTGCTAGGAACTCTGCCTTCTGGTCTTCACGAAGATCTGCATGCCACCAGTCTTCACAAAGATCTGCATGCCACTACATTGGCACCCCTGGATCTTGGCCTTGACATTGTCGATGGTGTCAGAGCTCTCAACCTCAAGGGTGGTGGTCTTGTCAGTGCTTCGCAAGCCGTCCCGACAAGGATTTTTTCGGGGCTTCGCGAGCCTCCCCGGCAAGGATCTTGCCGGGGGTCAGCGTGTCTTCTACTCTCTGGTTATTGGCTTGGGCGACGTCTTGGTCGTCTTGTATCTTGCCTCCAGCTGCCCCCGTCAAGCCTCGCCGCAGGTGCGGCTGCAACTGCCCATGCACAAGTAAGGGGTACCAAAGAGCACAAACTTTAGTACATCAATAGGAGCCCCGGGCCTGGGCCATACACGAGTACGAAGCGTCGTTGGGCCAGGCTCAAACAGTGAGCGGGCACGCGTGGCATGGTTAACTGTTGTAATCATCTCGTTTGTTGTGCTTCCCCATGATCCGCATTGAGTGCGCGACGTGGGGGGTCATGCGCGGAACAGTCGCAGCACGCCTGCGGAACGCCTTCACATCAAACAGTAAAGAGGCAGCCCCGCGCCTTCCCCATAAAAAGAGGAATCCGCAGGGCCGCTGCTAATTTACCCCCCCCCCTCTCCCCCCCTTTGCCTTTACCAATCTAGGAACAGCCGTCCCCTTCTTCTTCCCCGAGCCCAAACCAAAGCTTCCTCCTCTGCCCGCCGCTGCCGTGCCCTCACCGCCCTTAGTCCCCCGCCTTCCTTGGCTGCTATGGCGCCCAAAATGAGCAAGGGCAAGGGAGCGTCCAAGGCGACCGAGGGGGAAGAGGTGCCGGAGAGCGAGCTGGTGAAGATGCGGATGGAGCACGTCGTCTTTACTCCGACGCTCGATGCGTGCGCGCTCAGGTACCGGTACCAGCGCATGTGGGGGATAGAGACGACAGGGCATTCTGCCACTCGCGTCATCCCTGCTTCTTGTGCCGCGCCCGCCCAGATAAATTTCCTATCTTCGTTGATTACTTCTACTACGGGCTCTGCCCCCCATTTTCGGATTTCTTCATCGACATAATGTACACCTTTGGCTTCCATCTTTTGGATTTCATGCCGAACGCCGTGACGTGTATGGCCATCTTCACCCACCTCTGCAAGAACTTCGCCGGGGTGGTCCCCAATACGGCGCTCTTCCGCCACTACTTCGTCCCTCACATTCAGCTAGGAGGGGCTCTCTCTGGCTACGTCACCTGGATCCCGAGGGCCTTGAGCAAGAAGACGTACCCAAAAGGGAGCCCCAAGGAGAAGTGAGAAGAATGGCGGGGCAAGTGGTGCTGAATCGTGGAGAAGGACCCGCAGCCGTTCTGTATGCCCCGACAGACAAAATTGGTCCGTGGCAGCAACTGCGGTGACCTCGATCCTCAAGATGAGGAGCTCACAGTCGCAACCACCAGAATTCATCGCCTCAAAGCTACCGGGATTACGCTCGAGATGATTGGGGCTGACTTCCTCCACCGACGCATCGCCCCTTTGCATAACAAGGGGAGGCCAGCTTGGGAATTCCGGAATGCGGCAGACGTCATGAGGCTGCGCCCCAGCCTGAACGCAACTTTCAGTGATGCAGCATGCGGCTCTTTGCCAAAGGCTATTCCAGCTCAAGGTCGACAAGACTGACAAGGGCGACAAGACCGACAAGCCGTTCAGGTTGCCGGCGGGGGTGATTCCCTTGTGCAACAACTCTGCTCTGACCTCAATCATCGCCATGATGTCGGTGTTCAACGCATGGCCAATGCCAAAATATGTAATCACCGTAAAAAATATTTTATGTTAAGTAAAATTACAGATGTAAAAATATAGTGTAAAATATACATAAAATGCAATTTTTTGGTCTTATGATCTATATTTTTGATTTTTTATGCCAAATTTTACGTAGTGAATCGACATGAATGTAACTATTTGTATTCCATATGTAATTTATTTATTAAACAATCGTTGTATTACATCGGGTGAAGAATAACTTATTCTACACCCTGGGTGTATGTGTGTGTGTGTGTGTGCATGTGTGTGTATGCATGGTCGTACGAGAAATTCTATGATATATGATTGCTTCTACGAGAAATCCTATTATATATGTACGACGTACGTGCACGGTATGTAGTAGCGTAAAATATTTTTGTAATGAAAAAGAATTAAATAGAAAACAAAAAATTAGAAGGAAAAATAAACCAGAAACCCCTAAACCCCTAGACCTTTTAGTCCCGCTTGGTGTCACCAACCGGGACTAAAGGACCCCCAGCCCTTGGCGCGGGCTCGTGCCACGTAGTGAGCCTTTGGTTCCGGGTCGTGGCGAACCAGGACTAAACGAGGGGGGGGGCTTTAGTCCCGACCCTTTAGTCCCGGTTAGGGAACCGGGAAAAAGGCCCTTACGAACCGGGACTAATGGCAAATTCTGCACTAGTGGTTGATGACATGATCATCACTGGCGATGATCTTGAGTACATTGCCTTTGTCAAGGCTGATCTCGGTGAGCAGTTTTCTATGTCTGATCTTGGTCCTCTTCGTTACTTTCTTGGTACTGAGATTTCCTCCACCACTGATTTTTTATTTCCCAAGAAAAGTATGTCCAGGGTCTTCTTACTCCCGCGGCTCTTAGTGATGAGCGCACTGTTGAGACTTCTATGGAGCTTAATGTTCACCTTCGCGCTTCTGATGGTGAGCCCTTGTCTGATCCAACTCGTTATCGTCATCTTGTTGGAAGTCTTGTCTATCTCGCTGTGACTCATTCAAATATCTCCTATCCTGTCCATATCCTGAGTCAGTTTGTTTCTTCTCCCACTTCGGTTCACTGTAGTCACCTTCTTCGTGTTCTATGATATCTTCGTGGCACGATCTCTCACCGTCTCTTCTTTCCTCGTTCTAGCTCGTTACAGCTCCAAGCCTATTCGGATGCTACCTGGGCTAGTGATCCTTCGGATCGCCGTTTACTTTCTGCTTACTGTGTCTTTCTTGGTGTTTCTGTCATTGCCTGTAAGACCAAGAAACAAACGGCAGTTTCCCGTTCAAGTGCAGAGGCTGAGTTGCGAGCTATGGCTCTTCTCACGGTAGAGGTGACTTGGTTATGTTGGTTACTTGAGAATTTTGGTGTTACCGTCACTACACCTACTACACTCTTGTTAGACAGGACATGTGCTATCAGTATCATATAGGACCCCGTGAAGTATGAGCTTACCAAGAATATTGGTGTTAATGCTTTCTGTGTCTGCGCTAGTGTGCAGGACCATATTATTGCTCTTCAGTATGTGACTTCCGAGTTACAGCTGGCAGACTTCTTCACGAAGGCCCAGACTAGAGCGCAACATGGGTTTTACCTTTCCAAACGCAGTGTTG
>NC_041383.1:818551665-818552302 GCF_002162155.2 Triticum dicoccoides | reverse complement strand
TGTTAGAGTTATATTTATGGTGGCCTTTGGCCTCCCCCTGTATATGTATATATGATGGCTTTTGCCTCCTGATAATATTAAGTTGCTATTTTTCCTAACAATATTCACTCTAAGAATGCATGGTACCAAACACAAATCTTTTATCATCCGAAGTAGACATTGTACAGTGTAACTCACGTACTGTCAGCTAGTTGTGCTGCTAAAAGATGGATAACATTTTCCTCACCATCATGAATAAATCAGAACAAACATCTACAAATTCAAAATGTACGGTCACAACACGCGGGCAAGAAAATATCAAATTGAGAGCATGAAAAGCCTTGACAAAACAAATAAAGGTTGGAAATCTAAAAAGTGTAACCTAACTTTTAACGTCCCAATCCACAGTTGTACTCATCATCCACGTCGTTGCGGAGTACCAAATCTGAGGGTCATTGGAGGGCTTCTCTAAATATGCAGTAACGCAACAATAAGACTGGAAGTTCAGTAAACAAACTTGGGTGCAAAACAGTTACAAAGGAAAGAACAAAAGGAGATGCATGCTCGAATGAAATCATCGTGCATAACTATTGGACATGAGTACCTACATCCGTGCATCAACCTCAGCATAGGTGCCACTGAGAGCATCTCCAGCCGC